>NC_074677.1:20669757-20744757 GCF_029448725.1 Salvelinus fontinalis | reverse complement strand
TGTCTATATAAGGTCCCACAGTTGACAGTGCATGTCAGAGCAAAAACCAAGCCATGAGGTCGAAGGATTTGTCCGTAGAGCTCCCAGACTAGATTGTGTCGAGGCACAGATCTGGTGAAAAGTGAGTACACCCCTAAGTGAAAATGTCCAAATTGGGCCCAAAGTGTCAATATTTTGTGTGGCCACCATCATTTTCCAGCACTGCCTTAACACTCTTGGGCATGGAGTTCACCAGAGCTTCACAGGTTTCCACTGGAGTCCTCTTCCACTCCTCCATGACGACATCACGGAGCTGGTGGATGTTAGAGACCTTGCACTCCTCCACCTTCCATTTGAGGATGCCCCACAGATGCTCAATAGGGTTTAGGTCTGGAGACATGCTTGGCCAGTCCATCACCTTTACCCTCAGCTTCTTTAGCAAGGCAGTGGTCGTCTTGGAGGTGTGTTTGGGGTCGTTACCATGTTGGAATACTGCCTTGCGGCCCAGTCTCTGAAGGGAGGGGATCATGCTCTGCTTCAGTATGTCACAGTACATGTTGGCATTCATGGTTCCCTCAATGAACTGTAGCTCCCCAGTGCCGGCAGCACTCATGCAGCCCCAGACCATTACACTCCCACCACCATGCTTGACTGTAGGCAAGACACACTTGTCTTTGTACTCCTCACCTGGTTGCCGCCACACACGCTTGACACCATCTGAACCAAATAAGTTTACCTTGGTCTCATCAGACCACAGAACATGGTTCCAGTAATCCATGTCCTTAGTCTGCTTGTCTTCAGCAAACTGTTTTCGGGCTTTCTTGTGCATCATCTTTAGAAGAGGCTTCCTCCTGGGACGACAGCCATGCAGACCAATTTGATGCAGTGTACGGCGTATAGTCTGAGCACTGACAGGCTGACCCCCCACCCCTTCAACCTCTGCAGCAATGCTGGCAGCACTCATTCATCTATTTCCCAAAGACAACCTCTGGATATGACGCTGAGCACGTGCACTCAACTTCTTTGGTCGATCATGGCGATGCCTGTTCTGAGTGGAACCTGTCCAGTTAAACCGCTGTATGGTCTTGGCCACCGTGCTGCAGCTCAGTTTCAGGGTCTTGGCAATCTTCTTATAGCCCAGGCCATCTTTATGTAGAGCAACAATTCTTTTTTTCAGATCCTCAGAGAGTTCCTTGCCATGAGGTGCAATGTTGAACTTCCAGTGACCAGTCAGTATGAGGGAGTGTGAGAGCGATGACACCACATTTAACACACCTGCTTCCCATTCACACCTGAGACCTTGTAACAGTCACGAGTCACATGACACCGGGTAGGGAAAATGGCTAATTGGGCCCAATTTTGACTTTTTCACTTAGGGGTGTACTCACTTTTGTTGCCAGCGGTTTAGACATTAATGGCTGTGTGTTGAGTTATTTTGAGGGGACAGCAAATTTACACTGTTATACAAGCTGTACACTCACTACTTTACATTGTAGCAAAGTGTCATTTCTTCAGTGTTCTCACATGAAAAGATATAGTCAAATATTTACAAAAATGTGAGGGGTGTACTCACTTTTGTGATATACTGTATATATATATATATGCACAATTCTCAAAAACAGTTTTTGCTTTGTCATTATGGGGTTTTGTGTGTAGATTGAAGGAAAAATGTCATACATTTTAGAATAAGTTTACACTTACTATATGTTTTTTAGTTTACACATATTATAAAACTTCAATTAAATGGTGTCTCAAATAGCCCTTTTTAAAAGCCAGGCAGCGGCACACATTTCAGCAAGTAAGTAACTGCTTGTTTCAAATAAACACTTGGTCTAAATGAATTGCTTACGGGGTTACCATGAAAGTTTACGAGGTTTAATGCTTGATTACATTAAATAAGACAGTAATGACAAAAAAATTATGGCAATCATCTGTTTTTACCGACAGTAAGAAACTACTAGCCATTGGTTGCTAACAGCTGAGAACTGCTAGTTAAATGGCAAGCACAAATACAGTCAACAACTTCGGGAGTACAGACCCCCATCAATCGCCTGATCGCACTCTAGTGGCAAAGGTAAGAACTGCCAAATGCAGTCAGAAGAATAATTATTCTGTAAAGGAAAATATATATATTATATATTCATATTTTTTTATATAGAGGCATAGTAAGACAGAAAACGTGACGGTGTTTAAATGATAACACATTAGTGCAGGAAATGAAGAAATGTATTAAAATGCTGGAATTAAACAATTTACTATGCAAATGAGCAAAGCTGTGTGCATTAACCTGTCTGGCACCAGCGTTCCGCTAGCGGAACTCCTCCCACATTCCACTGAAAAGGCAGAGCGCGAAATTCAAAATATATTTTTTAGAAATATTTAACTTTGACACATTAACAAGTCCAATACAGCAAATGAAAGATACACATCTTGTGAATCCAGTCAACATGTCTGATTAAAAAAAAATGTTTTACAGCGAAAACACCAGATATTTATGTTAGCTCACCACCAAATACAAAAAAGGACAGACATTTTTCACAGCACAGGTAGCATGCACAAAGCCAACCTAACTAACCAAGAACCAACCAAACTAACCAAGAAACAACTTCATCAGATGACAGTCTTATAACATGTTATACAATAAATCTATGTTTTGTTCGAAAAATTTGCATATTTGAGGTATAAATCAGTCTTACATTGCAGCTACCATCACAGCTACCGTCAGAAATGGAACCGAAGCAGCCAGAGTAATTACAGACACCAACGTCAAATACCTAAATACTCATCATCAAACATTTCTGAAAAATCGATGGTGTACAGCAAATTAAAGACAAACATCTTGTGAATCCAGCCAATATTTCCGATTTTTTAAAAGTGTTTTACAGCGAAAACACAATATAGCATTATATTAGCTTACTACAATAGCCTACCACACTACAGCATTCATTCATCAAGGCACGTTAGCGATAGCAAAAGGCACGTTAGCGATAGGGAATAAACCAGCAAAAGATATTAATTTTCACTAACCTTCATAAACCTTCATCAGATGACAGTCCTATAACATCAGGTTATACATACACGTATGTTTTGTTCGAAAATGTGCATATTTAGAGCTGAAATCAGTGGTTATACATTGTGCTAACGTAGCACCTTTTTCCCAGAATGTGCGGATATTTTTATGACACTCCAACTATTCTGACCAAATAACTATTCATAAACGTTACTAGAAAATAGATGTTGTATAGGAAATGATAGATACACTAGTTCTTAATGCAATCGCCGTGTTAGAATTCTAAAAATAACTTCATTACGACATCCAGCTTAGGTATAGCGAGAGAGTACCCAAAATCTGGGCGCAAACGACTAGTACAACATGTTCGACAGATATATGAAATAGCGTCATAAAATGGGTCCTACTTTTGAGGATCTTTCATCAGAATGTTTTACAAGGGGTCCTTTGTCGGGAACAATCGTTGTTTGGATTTAGAATGTCCTCTTCTCCAGTCAATTAGCACGGAAAGCTAGCAAAGCGGCGCGAAGCTCTCCTTCCTGAACAAAGGCACACAACGCAACACGCCTAACGTCCCGAATTAATTTCAATAATCTAATAAAACTATATTGAAAAAACATACTTCACGATGATATTGTCACATGTATCAAATTAAATGAAAGCCGGAGATATTAGTCGTCCATAACGACAGCTTATCAGAAGGCAAAACCAGGTCCCTTCACGCGCTCTCCAGAAAACAGGAAACTGGTGACACGTCATGCCGAGAGCTTTTATTCGACCCCAGATCAAGTTATACACTCCATTTCTTCTCTCACTGCCTGTCGACATCGAGTGGAAGACGTATGAAGTGCATCTATACTAATAAATATCAAGGACATTTAATAGGCAGGCCCTAGAACAGAGCATCGATTTCAGATTTTCCACTTCCTGTCGGGAAGTTTGCTGCAAAAGGAGTTCTGTTTTACACAGATATAATTGAAACGGTTTTAGAAACTAGAGAGTGTTTTCTATCCAATAGTAATAATAATATGCATATTGTACGAGCAAGAATTGAGTACGAGGCCGTTTAAATTGGTCACGATTTCCCCCCAAAGTGAAAACAGCGCCCTCTGTCAACAGGTTAAGGAAATAGATACCTGGCTCAAATAGAAGCCTGTCTGTAATAAGCACATTTTAAGTGATTTAAGCAAATAAGCTCCTGGGCTATTAATTGAAGTTTTTGTTTACTCATACTTTAGGCATTTATTAGTTTGCTAGTCGCAGGCAATTGGTGTCCGGGGGATAGTAGTGTAAACGGGGAATATTTTCATGGAATGTGCTGTCAAGCAGCCTTGTAGTCAGCCTAAATCCAGCCTAGCTGTGAATGGCTTGGCTGCCTGCCAAAGTCCAACCCCCCCCCCCCCCCCCACATCACCACCACCACTTATATAAACAAGTGTCGTCTTTCCAATGACCATTAGACTGGCCTTTGAATTTAGGTCATACTCTTTGGGCCTCCCTCAGCTGCATGACTCGTATTGAATGTAAATGCCATGCCCTAGTCTATAGACGTTAGGCCCACTTCTCATGATCTCTTAAATAAGTTACATAATCAAATCAAATGTTATTTGTCACATGCGCTGAATACAGCAGGTGTAGACCTTACCGTGAAATGCTTACTTACATGCCCTTAACCAACAATGCAGTTCAAGAAATAGAGTTAAGAAAATATTTACCAAATAAACTAAAGTAAAAAACAAAAAAAATCTAAAAGTAACAAGAAAATTACAAAACGATAACGATGCTATATACAGGGGTTGTATGGGGAGGTGATGTGACAATGCTTGATAATGTAAATTGAGTCAATGTGCGGGGGTACAGGTTAGTTGATGTAATTTGTCATGTGATTATGCATAGATTATAAACAGCAAGTAGCAGCAGTGTAAAAACAAGGGGGGTCAATGTAAATAGTCCGGGTGGTCATTTGATTAATTGTTCAGCAGGCTTGGGGGTAGAAGCTATTAAGGACCCTTTTGGTCCTAGACTTGGCGCTCCCTTACCGTTTGCCTTGCGGTAGCAGAGAGAACAGTCTACACTGCCTAGTATATAAATCCAGTCGGTGATGCAACCGGTCAGGATGCTGTCAATGGTGCAGCTGTGTAATTTTAAGGATCTGGGGACCCATGCCAAATCTTTTCTGTCTCCCGAGGGGCAAAGGTGTTGTCGTGCCCTCTCCACAACAGTCTTGGTGTGTTTGGACCATGATAGTTCGTTGGTAATGTGGACACCAAGGAACTTAACTCTCGACCTGCTCCACTTCAGCCCGTCAATGTTAATGGGGGCCTGTGCTGCCCTCCTTTTCTTATAGTTCACGATCAGCTCCTTTGTCTTGCTCACATTGAGGGAGAGGATGTTGTCCTGGTCTCTGACCTCCTCCCTATAGGCTGCCTCATCGCTGTTTGTGATCAGGCCTACCACTGTTGTGTCGTCAGCAAACTTAATGATGGTGTTGGAGTCGTGCTTGGCCTGCCACGCAGTTGTGGGTGAACAAGGGAGTACAGTAGGTGACAAAGCAAGCACCCCTAATGCCTACCCTTACCACATGGGGTGGCCTGTCAAGAAGTCCAGGATCCAGTTGCAGTGGGAGGTATTTAGTCTCAGGGTCCTTAGCTTAGTGATGAGCTTTGGTGTTGAATGCTGAGCTGTAGTCAATGAACAGCATTCTCACATAGGTATTCCTTTTGTTCAGGTGGGAAAGGGCATTGTGGAGTGGAATAGAGATTGCATCATTTGTGGATCTGTTGAGGCGGCATGCGAATTGGAGTGGATCTAGAGCTTCTTGGAGCCATGACCAGCCTTTCAAAGCACTTCATGGCTACAGACGTAAATGCTATGGGTTGGTAGTCATTTATGCATGTTACCTTGGTGTTCTTGGGCTCCGGGACTATGGTGGTCTGCTTGAAACATGTTGGTATTACAGACTCGGTCAGGAGCAGGGTGAAAATGTCAGCGCATGCTCGGAGTACACGTCCTGGTAGTCCGTCTGGCCCTGCGGCCTTGTGAATGTTGACCTGTTTATAGGTCTTACTCACATCGGCTACGGAGAGCGTGACCACACAGTCGTCCTGAACAGCTGATGCTCTCATGGCGAGCATAGAAGTAATTTAGCTCGCCTGCTAGGCTCGTGTCATTGGGCAGCTCGCATCTGTGCTTCCCTTTTGTAGTCTATAATATAAGCCCTGTCTATTGTGTTGGCAAAGCAAACTAGGGTGGAAAGCTTTACCTAATGCTGTTAAAATCTTCCTATGGATTGTATTAGAAATTAGTAAATGCTTTTTGTCTGACGAGGCGTTAAAAGGTTACTCCTAGTGTACATCTGTCAGCATTGCTTTGACAAAGTAGTGTTAAGTTTCTGTAGTTTCATAGCGTCGTTAATTTAATGTGTAATTATCTCCGACTCCCTTTCAATCGTAGAATTGCAACCAAGGCGGGTAATTATCCTGGCTCAGACATGGCAGTATATTACAGTATCCTTCAGTTGATGCTTGAGTGTGAGATTAAAACCTCAGTCGTTACTCTCCTGGCGTAACCATAAATGCCATATATTTTCTAGGCAACTACCTGTGTTATGATTAACAACCTTGCATTAAGAATTGTTTGCTTTGCAATAACTCAGATGACTCTTTGGATGAAAGTCAGACAAAACACAGATAATATTAAGCTGTTTTGATTGCTATTGTCAAATGTTCTTGCTGAACACCAATAATCCCTCATAAATTGCCTATACACGGGTTGCCTGACAACGTCATGAAAATGATGCACGTGTATCTCAGGGGTAAAAGGCAGTCTTTTATGCTTCTGAATGGTCAGATAGCTAGCAACAGTGACGAGAAGCTGCCATGTGGGCAATCGTAGGTGGCTAGTTTCAGCTAGTTCTTTCTTGTTCTTGATACCATGTCTTATTTTGAGGTGTTTTGACTTATGTCACGTCAATGCTAATATAGCTCAAATTAGCTAGCTTGCTAACGACTGTAATCCATGTACAGTGCAGTCAAAGTATTCGCACCTTAACTTTTTCCACATTTTGTTACAAAGTGGGATTAAAATTGATTTCATTGTCGTTTTTTGGTCAACGATCTACACAAAATAAATGTATAAGTAAAAGAAAAATGATTACATTTGTAAAAACAATCATGAGAAATAAAACGCGTATCTCTTGATTACATAAGTAATCAACACCCGGAGTCAATACATAGTAGAATCACCTTTGGCAGCGATTACAGCTGTCTTTCTGGGTAAGTCTCTAAGAGCTTTGTACACCTGGATTGTACAATATTTGCAAATTTTTCTTTATAAAATTATTCAAGCTCTGTTAAGTTTGTTAATCAGGTTATTAAATCATTGCTAGACAGCCATTTTCAAGTCTTGCCATAGATTTTCAAGCTAATTAAGTCAACTGTAACTGGGCCACTCAGGAACATTCAATGTTGTCTTGGTAAGCAACTCCAGTGTATATTTGGCCTTGTGTTTTAGGTTATTGATCTGTTGAAAGGTGAATGTGTCTCCCAGTGTCTGTTGGAAAGCTGACTGAAACAGGTTTTACTCTAGGATTTTGCCTGTACTTAGCTCTGTTCCGTTTCTTCTTATCCCCCCAAAAATCCCTATTTGCCGATGACAAGCATACCCATAACATGATGCGGCCACCACCATGCTTGAAAATATGAAGATTGGTACTCAGTGATGTGTTGTGTTGGATTTGCCCCAACGTAATGTATTTGGACTTAAAAGTGTATTCAGGACATAAAGTAATTTTTTGGCAAAATCTTATGTAGTTCTACTTTAGTGCCTTATAGCAAACAGGATGCATGTTTTGGAATATTTGTATTTTGTACAGGCTTCCATTTCTCGCTGTCATTTATGTTAGTATTGTGGAGTAACTACAATGTTGATCCATCCTCCGTTTTCTCCTATCACAGCCATTAAACACTTAATTCTTTTAAATTGGCCTCATTGGCCTCATGGTGAAATCCCTGAGCGGTTTCCTTCCTATTCGGAAACTGAGTTAGGAAGGACACCTGTATCTTTGTAGTGACTAGGTGTATTGATACACCATCCAAAGTGTAATTAGTCAGTCCATGCAACTTATTATGTGACTTGTTAAGCAAATTTTTACTCCTGAATTGATTTAGGCTTGCAATAACATAGGGGTTGAATACTTACTGACTCAAAACATTTTAGCTTTTAATTTGTATTGATTAGTAAAAATGTCAGTTTGACATTATGGGGTATTGTGTGTAGGCCAGTGATTTAATACCATTTTTAATTAAGGCTGTAACACAATAAAATGTGGATAAAGTCAGTGTGCATACATTCTGAAGGCACTGTATTTGAGAGACAACCGGTGCATATTGTGCAAATGCATTTGATTTCAATAACTATATTTTGTCACCAAATATTTAACTTTACATGTTGTCAATAATCCTTTGAATGTCAGCCAACCCCTTCTGTTTTGCCCAAAGTTGCACGTGCATTGGTTTTGTTGCTTAACAACCCACCCATCTATAGTTGTCTGGATCTGAGTGATATTCACTTGTGTAAAACTAAAACAACTGATTCTTTAAAAATACTTTTAATTTGAATGGATCTGATATGAACCTTTTGTGTTGTGTTTGTGCAGTCCAACGGCGAGACCCGAGGCCAGCGGCTCCACGTCGTCAGCCCCTGCCAAGCCCAGCGGTCCAACCCATAAGATCTGCCTGGTGTGTTCAGATGAGGCGTCTGGTTGCCACTATGGAGTCCTCACCTGCGGAAGCTGCAAGGTCTTCTTCAAGAGGGCCGTTGAAGGTTGGTGACGGAGTAAAGATCCACACTCACAACTCCATTCATGCCCAGTTCTCCCTCTCAATAATAGACTATAGTTGAACATATGTACTACCGGTCAATCTATTGTGGTAAAATGTACATCGACTTTGCAGTAGTACACTTGTATGTCTTTTTTGACACGTGGACTCACTAAGCGTTGTCTTTACCTATGGGCTAGGTAAAGATATTCTAACAAAAGGGTACCGATTGGCTCTGTGTTAAAAAGTAGGCTCATTTTAATGTTTCATTTGAGCAGACTATTTTATTTAACTAATTTTCTTACAATTTCTAGCTAAGATTAGGAACATTTTAGGTTCACACAAATATAATCAGAAAAGGTTTCCTTAGGCTTCTATTACCCCAGGCCAGAGTAGGCTAGTGACTCATGGTTTTCTATCAGGCTGTGGTGTCTATGCTGCTATTTGTATGTCCAACCCATTGTTTGCATCCTATACCTCTGAACAGCCTGTCCAAACGACTGTTGGTCATTAGAATTACATGAGATCTCCTCTCCTGTTTCATATGGGCGAGATGCCGATAAAAGATGCTGTTCCATTGTGTAGGCCTACATTGTGCTTCAAAGGGTTAATTTGTATCTTTAAAGAGCTTGGAAACTAGTTTTAGATAAAATAGTAATCATTACATTAGTTTACTCATTTGAGGCGAAGGGCTATTAGTGAAGAGTGGCTGATATGCTATTAGTGAAGAGTGGCTGATATGCTATTAGTGAAGAGTGGCTGATATGTAATTAGTGAAGGGTGGCTGATATGCTATTAGTGAAGGGTGGCTGATATGCTATTAGTGAAGAGTGGCTGATATGCTATTAGTGATGAGTGGCTGATATGCTATTAGTGAAGAGTGGCTGATATGCTATTAGTGAAGGGTGGCTGATATGCTATTAGTGAAGAGTGGCTGATATGCTATTAGTGAAGGGTGGCTGATATGCTATTAGTGAAGGGTGGCTGATATGCTATTAGTGAAGGGTGGCTGATATGCTATTAGTGAAGGGTGGCTGATATGCTATTAGTGAAGGGTGGCTGATATGCTATTAGTGAAGGGTGGCTGATATGCTATTAGTGAAGGGTGGCTGATATGCTATTAGTGAAGGGTGGCTGATATGCTATTAGTGAAGGTTGGCTGATATGCTATTAGTGAAGGGTGGCTGATATGCTATTAGTGAAGGGTGGCGGCTGGCACAAAAGAGCTAGCTGATGACAGTGTGTTTTAATAAATGTGGAAAACTGTCTTAACCTGTTTTCGCTTTGTCATTATGGTGTATTGTGTGTAGATTGATGAGAAAAATATATATATTTTATCCATTTTAGAATAAGGCTGTAACATAACAATGTGGGACAAGTAAAGGGGTCTGAATACTTTCCAAATGCACTGTATGTGTGTGTTTGGGATTTGTAGCCTTTTTCGGGTTTGTTATTTTAACCATTTTCTCTTAACGTAGCCTAAATTAGTTTTATTACAAGCTCACTACCACAGTCAATGTACCGTTCACTGGGACTGCCTTTGAAGTCCATTTAGTTGCTCTAAATGCTTGACAAGTGGGCTGCCATGCTACTGTTACTCCTATGAATACAATCGAGCAGCCATGAACGTTATCATACTTCAGGGCAGTCTATGTATTTATGTTGAGGTGTATTTACGTAGTTTGTAACACAACTATTTCGTTCTCATGAAAGTGCATACATGAGTGTTTGTATTGAAAGAATGGAGATATAGCTACTGGATCTGTTTGTCAAATTCAAACCCTGGGTTTAACTACAAAAATAACAGATATTACTCTGAGTGAAATACAATATTTGAGTTCAGTTTAAAGGATAATTGTTACATATTGTAAACGTTATTTCAACCTTACTGGTGTAAATGACCAAGTAAAATAATATGTAACTTTTTTGAGACTTGAATTGAGCTGTACTTTCAGCAAGAAGACGTCATATCTGTTATTTTGCTCTTTCTTCCTCCATTCTACGGTTGTTGTCGCTATGGTGAAGGATGGAGAGCACGACAAAACACAGATGGTAAATAAACCCACCTTTTTAATAACACTTCTGCTTTATCCATGTCCCTCAATCACTGTACTGGAAATCTGACCTGATATGCAAGATTGAACACGCACAGTACCCTTCTCAATGCATGTGTTTGTGATTTGATGATTCATAATGTATTTGGGTCTTAAATTCTGTTTTTAATTCCTGCTTGGAATGTGGCTCTCTCATCACTTTGCTAATAGAGTTAAAGGCCCAGTGCAGTCAACGTGATTTTGGAATAATACTTTGAAGTTGTGAAAATGATAATGCCGTGTTAGTGTAACGGCTGTTTGAAAAGACTGCCTGAAATTTCTGCCTGTTTTGTTGGGATGGAGTTTTGGCCTGCCCGATGACAACACCAGGCGGTAAATTGGTTAATAGATTAATAAGAAAGAGTTCCAAAACTCTCTGACAATAACTAGTTTTCAGTTTTCCCCGCTCAGACCACTCGCAAACAGTCCTAGCTAAATTCTTGCTTGAGAAATTGCTCTTGCTAAGAAGCAATTTTTGTTTCTTTGTTTCCAATCAAAATGGTCAAAAATCACACTAAGGTACCTAATTGTTAACAAGAAATTATTTGATTTTGAGATAAAAACGGCTACATTGGGCCTTTAAGAGATGTTTTTATGCACAAAACCCAATAATGTCATACTGTAACTGCACTGATTCTAATGATTTGTTTGCCCTTGATTATTTTTAACTTGTTATAATCCAAAATAAAAAAATCACATTTTGCTTTTGTTGGATATTGTTTAATTGAATGTGATGGTGTATTTTTCTTTTAGCCAAAAGAGAGATGCCCATTTTTCAGAATAACTAACCGTGCAGTTTAAATTAACATTAGTGAACCTCTTTATTGACGTGTGATGGATAGAACACTAGAACGGAAATGCACTCATTTTGTATATTTGTGACAATACAATGTTTGTTGGTATGTCAATCATACCAACAAATATAAGAAAGGTTCAGCATAGCATGTTATTGTGTATAAAGATGCCACTGGGACTCTCGCAGCATATTAGGCTCAAGGTAAAGGCCTGTGAAGGGATGCTACAAGTAGCATGTGTACTTATCTGCCATAACCACCACGCTCGGTAAGATGTAGACCGTCTTGTGTACCTTTCTAACCTACTGTGCCTTTGTCTGACTCAAATGGCAACCTATTCCTCTCTTTATAGTGTGCTATACAGTAAGGTGCTATTTGGGACACATGAGGCAGAGCTGAAAGAGCAAGCCCCGCAGCGGTTGGTTATGACACACAAATCACCGTTACCTGTCAACATGTCACATGACCCAAATCACTCACTCGCTTTTACTAAGAGGACACCCTAGTCATGTTTGGATGGCTATTGGCTAGTGACGTCACCCTCCAACCAAAGAGTCCTCGTTCCCTTCCCCCACTCCCATCTCCCACTGTATCCCTAGCCTGACCATGTTTTCTCAGCAGGGCTGGAGGAAGCCTGCCAACCAGGGCTAGCCTAGCACCTACCGCCAGCCAAGTCCTCCTCAAAAGCCTACAGTATGAAAATGGGATTAGAGAGCGGATGCTTCTGGGGATTCAGCTGGCACTGTTTAGTTTAGTTTATGGATGGTTGTTTGCTCTGCTCTTTGCAATGGCTGCTGCTGCCATGACTACCCACTGCATTACAGTTAGCTGGGATTTGATGTTGCAGGTTCCAGGTAGATATTGTTTTGCAGTGCTTTGGCTGCGTTTCTCTGCGGTTAATCATTTGTTGTGGTACTGTAAAACAGTAATATATTAATCTATTTAACTAACTTTTACTTAAATGCCCTGACTGTAGATCAAACAAAAAAAAGCTATCACATCAGTAGAAAGCGTGGCATTTGATCTCATTAATGATCATATTTATAGTTGGTATAAAACATGTTATCTGTAGATGTACTAGGTCCTTTAAAAACATTTGTTTTTGTATTGGACCAATGATGTGAATACAGTTGGGTAGGCCTACTTGTTGCTTATATTAAACTAGTTAGTCATGAGCATGGCCTCTGTCTACCATAGAAGATGCGTTGATCTGGGTGAACATTTTGTTCAGTTGGCATTCTCCAGGCTCTGTCATACAAGCAATATTTTTTTCCCTCTCGTCTTCAAAACTAGGCCACACTATCAACAGCATTACACCCACAGCATAGGGACAATCTCTTTATCTCTGTTTTTAAAAAGCTTAGGCTACTATTTTACCTGTCCGTTACTTCACCTTTAGGTTAGGTCATGAGCGGCAACCCGCAGTGCTTGGCTTAGACCCTCTTGCTAGTAAAAATAAGAAAAATGAAAATATTTTGTCACACACCGGATAGGTGCAGTGAAATGTGTTGTTTTAATTACCATGTTCCTCCATCCCCAGGACAACACAACTATCTGTGCGCTGGGAGGAACGACTGCATCATAGACAAGATCCGCAGGAAGAACTGCCCGGCGTGCCGCTTCCGCAAGTGTCTCCAAGCAGGGATGAATCTGGAAGGTAAGAGTGGCACCAACACACATTCATATTGTTCTCATATCAGTGGACTGGTAGTATACACTATTTCAGTCTTTTGGCAAACATAGTCATCCGGCAAAGGTAGACAGCATGTTGTCTCTGAAAGGTAGGGCTTTATGTTTTTGTCCCCTATAGCGATTGTGATTAGGAGTAGGATTAACTCTTGGATTCACTTAAGCCAGTAGTGGGCCTTAATTCCCGCGGTTAATGTTGACATAAGCTAACCCAGTGGTTCCTCTCTGGCCCAGTGTTTAACAAGGGTCAGAGCCAGTGATCAACAACAATCATTCAGTCAGAGCCAGTTGTTCCCATGTCCCCGAGCCATAGAAAGATGGATACAAGGTTCACATAGGCTGTGTTTGGTTGTGGACATTTGTGTTTTTAAGGGAAATAGGGCCTAAATGGTCGAGTGAGAACGAAAATATGCCATTAAGAAAGAGGCAGCACTCTGCGGAAATGGACATGACGATAATTCACATTAATCCACCACTATATGCTATTTATATACATGTTCATTCTCACAGTGCTGCAGGGTATTAAATTGTTGATTTTATTTGTGAGTCAGAGAGGGGAAAAAACCTTGATGGATACGGGTGCATAAGCAGACAACCAAAACCTTGGGTTGTACCAGAACGGCTCTTAGTTGCCATAGAAACGTATGGAGGAAATAAAAAAAGGATAGACAAGACTGAGATGGTTTTTTGATGGTGACCCTCTCATCCGTTGCCAAGCCCCACATATTATAACAAAATTGATAGAACAGTTTTTCACCCAAGTCCAAAATACAATTTGTGTTCTTCTTGTGTTACGTTGCTCTTTTTAACTCTCTTTCGATTATTAAAACCTTTTCAGGCGTAACACAATGTGGATGACCGACCTCTATTTTAGGAGTAAACTGTAGCCAAGGTAACCGGATAAGGCATCCTATAGGCTGCATGTTTTTGTTATGAAAACGCAAGGTGTCTGTGTGGTCTATGCACTATCACCACCTGGGTTGAGTGAGATACGATAGCTAACAGGGAGGAGAATTACTGATCAGCTCTCTTTTATTCTCTGTCTTCCTCTTTGCAGCGAGGAAAAACAAGAAGCTGATCCGATTAAAAGGTCAGCAGACGTCGATGGAGCCGAGCCCTCCCCCACCTGACGAGAGGGCCTGCGCCCTGATCCCCAAGTCCATGCCCCAGCTGGTACCCACCATGCTATCCCTGCTCAAAGCTATCGAGCCGGAGGCCATTTACTCTGGCTACGACAGCACCATTCCCGACACCTCCACCCGCCTCATGACCACCCTCAACAGGCTGGGCGGACAGCAGGTTGTCTCAGCTGTCAAATGGGCCAAGTCCCTACCAGGTGAGAACACCTGGTACACCTTCATTAACACTGGGACCACAGACATCGGGTCATTTTAGCACAAATATGACTAGCCGTCATTATGGGCTAGACTTGGTCCATTCCATTTCAACTCGAGTTAATTCAGGAAATGAGCTAGGCCTAAATGTAAATCAAGTGGCTTGCAAATTAATGAGGATATTTTTGTATTCATCTCATGAATTTCCATTTTATTGATTGTGGAATGGAATTGAGTTGACCCCCAGCCTCTAATCATGAGAACGAAGGAGCATGGTTTGATAATCGCCCCAAATATTTACTCTGTGCCTTGGTCTCTTCCAGCGGCCAACTGGCCTGGAATGAAATAACTTGTGGAGAAATCTTACATAACCACTGCATGGTTAAACAAATATGATCTGAAAGGACCTTCAACACTTTTGAAGTCTCAACAATGAGAGATGATTGAACTGCAATTAAAGGTCACGTTTAACATTGACTTAACCCATAACAGTCTAAGCCCCGACTAAGCTGGGATGGGTTCTACTAAGCTATATGGAATTGTTTTAAAAAGGTCATACCAAGGATAATTTTCTATTTGATTTTTAAATTTAAGACCACTTGAAGAACAGATTCACTACATGGAACAACAGATAGTCCCCAAAACAATCTAAAGGAACTTCCTTCTGAAGTGCCTGTTCTATATCTGAGAGATATAAGAAAGATCAGGAAACAATTGTATTTTTTTTTTTTTTTACATGTATTTAACCCCTTATTTTTGGTACTGGAGACTATAGAGACTGTTTAGTACCAAAAATAAGGGGTTAAATACATGTACAAATGAATAAAATAGAATATATATATAAATGTGTTTATATACTGAACAAAAATATAAACACAACATGTAAAGTGTTGGTCCAATGTTTCATTAGCTGCAATAAAACATCCCAGAAATGTTCCATTTGCACAAAAAGCTTATTTCTCTCAAATTCTGTACACACATTTGTGCATCCCTGTTAGTGAGCATTTCTCCTTTGCCAAGATAATCCATCCACCTGACAGGTGTGGCATATCAAGAAGCTGATTAAACAGCATGATCATTGCATTGTGCTGGGGACTATAAAAGGCCACTCTAAAATGTGCAGTTTTGTCACACAACACAATGCCAACGATGTCTCAAGTTTTGAGGGAGTGTGCAATTGGCATGCTGACTGCAATAATGTCCACTAGAGCTGTTGTCAGATCATTTAATGTTAATTTCTCTACCATTAGCTGCCTCCAATGCGTTTTAGAGAATTTGACAGTATAAATTCATTAAAAGTGAAAAACTTAAATGTTCAAACTCTTTGTTATGGAAAGCCTAAATAAGTGAAGTCTAAAAAATGTGCTTAAGTTGCATAGACTTTGTGTGCAATAATAGTGTTTAAAATTAATTTCTGTATGACTATCTCATGTCTGTCCAGATTTAACTGCAAAGACCAGGGAGGTTTTTTAATGCCTTCAAAAGAAGAGCACCTATTGGTAGATGGATAAAAAAAAGCAGACATTGAATATCCCTTTGAGCATGGTGAAGATATTAATTACACTTCGGATGGTGAATTAATGCACCCAGTCACTACAAAGATGCAGGTGCCTTTCCTAACTCAGTTGCCAGAGAGGAAGGACACCACAGAGGGATTTCACCCTGAGGCAAATGGTGACTTTAAAACAGTTACAGAGTTTAATGGCTGTGATTGAAAAGCTGAAGATGGCGCAACATTGTAGTAACTCCACAATACTAACCTAATTGAGTGACAAGATGGAAGCCTGGACGTAATAAAATATTCCAAAACATGCATCCTGTTTGCAACAACTCTTCCAAGATGGCGTAGCAGTGGGATGTTTCTGATTGTCTTGTCCCATCCCTTGTATATATTTTCAATATTTTTAATCTAATTTTTCCATCTACAGACTGAACATACTCTTCTGCAACCCGCCTCACCCAATGTGGTATGGATCTGCGATTTTCTTTTTTCTATATACTTTAGAACTGTATCCACCTTCAGAAGCTAGCCAGCTAACTAGCTAGTAGTCAGTTAGCCACTGCTAGCGGTCATCACCTTTAACTCGGACATCTGCCAGCTTCAGCCCGGTCAACTCCTGCCAGCCTGCACAGCGCGATATCAACCCTTAGCATATCGGACTGCTGTTCTCCACCATATTTTCGGATTCCTACCGCAGTCTTTGAACCTTTACTCCGGATCATTGCAGTTAGCAAGCTGCTATCCGAGGGGCTACTCCTGGCTAACGTCTCTGTCCCGACACAAGCACCAGTTAGCCTGGAGCTAGCCTCGAATCTAGGCCCATCTCCCGGCTAGCCGAAGAAATCCAATTGGCCTGGACCCTTTGCTGCCGACACGGAGCCCCGCCGATCCATCACGAATGGTCTGCCGACGTAACTGTCCGAGGGGGTTTCAACAGGCTCTTCCGTTGCAACGTCCCCCTGAGGCCCATCTGCTAGCCCTGACCTGCTAGCTGTCTGAATCTCTGTGCCTCCAGCTCGCTTGGCTACTCACTGGACCCTATGATTACTTGGCTACACATGCCTCTCCCTACTGTCAATATGCCTTGTCTATTGCTGTTTTGGTTAGTAAATTTTGTCTTATTTCACTGTAGAGCCTCCAGCTCTGCTCAAAATGCCTTAGCTAGTCCTGTTCCACCCCCCACACGTGGTGACCGCACCAGGCTTAAATGATGTTTCTAGAGACAAAACCTCTCTCATCGTCACTTAATGCCTAGGCTTACCTCCACTACTCACATCCTACCATACCCTTGTCTGTACATTATGCCTTGAATCTATTATTCCGTGCCCAGAAACCTCCCCCTTTACTCTGTTCCGAACGCACTAGACGACCAGTTCTTTTAGCCTTCAGCCGTACTCTTATCCTACTCCTCTTCTGTTCCTCTGTTGATATAGAGGTTAACCCAGGCCCTGCAGCCCCCAGCATCACTCCCATTCTCCAGGCGCTCTCATTTGTTGACTTCTGTAACCGCAAAAGCCTTGGATTCATGCATGTTAACATTAGAAACCTCCTCCCTAAGTTTGTTTTATTCACTGCTTTAGCACACTCCGCCAACCCGGATGTCCTAGCCGTGTCTGAATCCTGGCTTAGGAAATTTCCATCCCTAACAATACAATTTTCCGACAAGATTGAACTGTTAAAAAGGGGGCGGAGTTGCAATCTACTGCAGAGATAGCGTGCCGAGTTCTGTCTTGCTATCCAGGTTTGTGCCCAAACAATTCGAGCTTCTACTTTTAAAAATCCACCTTTCCAGAAATAAGTCTCTCACCGTTGCCGCTTGTTATAGACACCCTTCAGCGCCCAGCTGTGCCCTGAACACCATATGTGAATTGATCGCCCCTATCTATCGTCAGAGTTCGTGCTGTTAGGTGACCCAAACTGGGACATGCTTAATACCCCAGCCGTCCTACAATCTAAGCTAGATGCCCTCAATCTCACACAAATTATCAAGGAAACTACCAGGTACAACCCTAAATCCGTAACCTCTTAGATATCATCTTGACCAACTTGCCTTCTAAATACACCTCTGCTGTCTTCAACCAGGATCTCAGCGATCACTGCCTCATTGCCTGTGTCCGTAATGGGTCCACGGTCAAACGACCATCCCAAATCACTGTCAAACGCTCCCTAAAACACTTCAGCGAGCAGGTCTTACAATATCCTTCCAGCAGATACCTGGCCCGGGTATCCTGGAAGGATATTGACCTCATCCCGTCAGTAGAGGATGCTTGGTTGCTCTTCAAAAGTGCTTTCCTCTCCATCTTAAATAAGCATGCCCCATTCAAAGAATGTAGAACTAAGAACAGATGTAGCCCTTGGTTCACACCAGACTTGACTGCCCTTGACCAGCACAAAAACATCCTGTGGCGTTCTGCATTAGCATCGAATAGGCCCCGCGATATGCAACTCTTCAGGGAAGTCAGGAAGCAATATTCTCAGTCAGTTAGGAAAGCTAAGGCTAGCTTTTTCAAATAAATATTTGCTTTTTGTAGCACTATCTGCAAAAGGTTCTGGGACACTGTAAAGTCCATGGAGAATAAGAGCATCTCCTCCCAGCTGCCCACTGCAGAGGATAGGAAACACTGTCACCACCGATAAATCTACGATAATTTCAATAAGCATTTTTCCATTCCATTTTTCTGGCCATGCTTTCTACCTGGCTACCCCCCCCCCCCCCCCCCACACACACACGTATCCTTTACTTTAAGATTGGAAAGCTGCCGCGGTCATCCCCCTCTTCAAAGGTGGAGACACTCTAGACCAAAACTGTTATAGACCTATATCCATCCTGCCCTGCCTTTCTAAAATCTTCGAATGCCAAGTTAATAAACAGATCACCGACCATTTCGAATCCCACCGTACCTTCTCCACGTAGCACGCACTCCAGCAGGTATGTTGCATTGGTTATCCCAGAAGCCAACACTTCCTTTGGCCGCCTCTCCTTCGTTCTCTGCTGCCAATGACTGGAAAAAATTGCAAAAATCACTGAAGCTGGAGTCTTATATCTCCCTCTATAACTTTAAGCATCAGCTGTCAGAGCAGCTTACCGATCACTGTACCTGTACGTAGCCAATCTGTAAATAGCACACCCGACAACCTCATTCCCATATTACTACTTACCCTCTGGCTCTTTTGCACCCCATATCTCTACTTGCACATCATCATCTGCACACATATCACTCCAGCCCTCACGAGGCAGGGGTTAAACGGTATTGAAAGTCATATCGTCTGTATTTCGAAATACTCCGGTATATGGTATACACAGTATATTGCCCAAGCCTAATGGAATATGGATATCGAGGAAGAGCACAGTGCTTTTGCACATTCAAGGAATCCTTAGCTCAGCCAAGCTGGTAACACAAAGGGGAGAGAATATTTCTCATCCTGAGATTTGTTCAAACAGACAACATCCAAGTGGGCAACAGTTGTTGAAATTACGTCATAGTAACTATGCAGAAACCGGTTGAAATTCTGCCGCCTGGAATATTTGTGCTCCACAGCATGGCGATGTCCTGATCAAATTAACATGTACTGTGTAATTGTATCAGAATTGTTATTTGAAAGACCACTACTAACACTGCAGTACAGTGTATTAAAATGACCTATCTTCGTCTTACCTTCTTCTTATTATATCAATGTTTTGATCAAATTATGATATTCAGATAATTAGGTACATAGCCAGTTAATGAGGTAAACCACCCCATTCATGAAAATGGTTTGCTCTTAAAGTCACGTGGTCGTGGCTTGCTATATTAAGCAGGCAGACAGGCATGGAGATATTAAATTACTGTTCTATTGAACGTTAGGACACTCAGTTTGCCCATTCTAAGTGACTGAGCGTGGTATGATTGTCGGTGCCAGGCGTGCCTGTTCCATCTCAAAAATGGCCAGCCTCCTGGGCTTTTCACACACAAGTGTCTAAGGTTTACCAAGAATGATGTGACAAACAAAAAACATTCAGTCAGAGGAAGACCTGTGGGCGGAAACAGCTCATTGATGAGAGGTCAAAGGAGAATGGCAAGAATTGTGTAAGTTAACAGGCAGGCCACAAACAGGCAAATAATGGCTCAGTACAACTGAGGTGTGCAGAATGGCATCTCAGAACGCATAACTCATTAGTCCTTGTCACGGCTGGGCTATTTCAGCAGACGACCACACTGGGTTCCATTTCTATCAGCTAAAAACAAGAAGAAGCACCTCCAATGGACAATTTGAGGAGTAGAAAAACACTACCTGGTCTGACGAATCCTGGTTCTTGTTGTCATGCTGTTGGCAGTCAGGATTTTGTGTAAGCAGCATAAGTCCATGACTCCATCCTGCCTCGTGTCAGCGGTAAATGCTGGTGGTGTAAGGAATATTTTCCTGGCACTTGTTAGGTCCCTTTATACCAATTGAGCCACGTTTCCATGCCCAACTAATTCAGGCTGTTCTGGAGGCAAAGGGGGGTTTGATCCGGTACTAGATGGGTGTACCTAATAAACCGAGTGTATAATTTTATCAGCATTATAGCTCACTCAAAAGAATAGCACTAACAACACTGCAATCCTGACTAATGCTCTGTGGGTTGTCTGTTTTGTGCAGGGTTCCGGAACCTTCACCTGGATGACCAGATGACCCTGCTGCAGTGCTCCTGGCTTTTCCTCATGTCGTTCGGCTTGGGCTGGCGCTCCTACCAGCAGTGTAACGGGGGGATGTTGTGCTTCGCCCCTGACCTGGTTATTAATGAGTAAGTTCAGAGATGGAGAGGGGTCAGGAATACACCTAGGAGGGCTGTAGCTGGTTGGGGGCTCTGGAGATGAGAAAGGTCAGCCTGGGTGGTTGGTGGGTTTCTATGAATCACTAGTTAAACCCTCTTTATGATATGGATTGCCTGAATGAAACACCGATGCATATATATACAGTGTATATATACAGTACCAGTCAAAAGTTTGGACACACCTACTCATTCCAGGGTTTTTTTTCTTTATTTTTACTATCTTCTACATTGTAGAATAATAGTGAAGACATCAAAACTATGAAATAACACACATGGAATCATGTAGTAACCCAAAAGTGTTAAACAAATAAAAAAATATATTTTATATTTGAGATTCTTCAAAGAAGCCACCCTTTGCCTTGATGACATCTTTTTTGCACACTCTTGACATTCTCTCAATCAGCTTCATGAGGTAGTCACCTTGAATGCCTTTCAATTACTAGATGTACCTTGTTTGTGGAATTTATTTCCTTTTTATGCGTTTGAGCCAATCAGTTCTGTTGTGACAAGGTGGGGGTGGTACACAGAAGATAGGGCTATTTGGTAAAATACCAAGTTGATATTAGAAAACGTTTGAAAAGCCAAGGCTAGCTTTTTCAAGCAGAAATTTGCTTCCTGCAACACAAACTCAGAAAAGTTCTGGGACATTGTAAAGTCCATGGAGAATAAGAGCACCTCCTCCCAGCTGCCCACTGCACTGAGGATAGGAAACTCTGTCACCACCGATAAATCCACTATAATTGAGAATTTCTATAAGCATTTTTCTACGGGTGGCCATGCTTTCCACCTGGCTACCCCTACCCCGGTCAACAGCACTGCACCCCCCACAGCAACTCGCCCAAGCCTTCCCCATTTCTCCTTCTCCCAAATCCAGTCAGCTGATGTTCTGAAAGAGCTGCAAAATCTGGACCCCCACAAATCAGTCGGGCTAGACAATCTGGACCCTTTCTAAAATGATCTGCCGAAATTGTTGCAACCCCTATTACTAGCCTGTTCAGCCTCTCTTTCGTGTCGTCTGAGATTCCCAAAGATTGGAAAGCAGCTGCAGTCATCCCCCTCTTCAAAGGGGGGGACACTCTTGACCCAAACTGCTACAGACCTATATCTATCCTACCCTGCCTTTCTAAGGTCTTCGAAAGCCAAGTTAACAAACAGATCACCGAACATTTCAAATCCCACCGTACCTTCTCCGCTATGCAATCTGGTTTCAGTCATGAGTGCACCTCAGCCACGCTCAAGGTCCTAAACAATATCTTAACTGCCATCAATAAGAAACAATACTGTGCAGCCGTATTCATTGACCTGGCCAAGACTTTCGACTCTGTCAATCACCACATCCTCATCGGCAAACTCAACTGCCTTGGTTTCTCAAATGATTGCCTCGTCTGGTTCACCAACTACTTCTCCAATAGAGTTCAGTGTGACCGGGCCTCTGGCAGTCTCTATGGGGGTGCCACAGGGTTCAATTCTTGGGCCGACTCTCTTCTCTCTATACACCATTGATGCCGCTCTTGCTGCTGGTGAGTCTCTGATCCACCTCTACGCAGATGAAACCATTCTGTATACTTCTGGCCCTTCTTTTTGACACTGTGTTAACAACCCTCCAGACGAGCTTCAATGCCATACAACTCTCCTTCCGTGGCCTCCAACTGCTCTTAAATACAAGTAAAACTAAATGCATGCTCTTCAACCGATCGCTGCCTGCACCTGCCCGCCCGTCCAGCATCACTACTCTGGACGGTTCTGACTTAGAATATGTGGACAACTACAAATACCTAGGTGTCTGGTTAGACTGTAAACTCTCCTTCCAAACATCTCCAATCCAAAGTTAAATCTAGAATTGGCTTCCTATTTCGCAACAAAGCATCCTTCACCCATGCTGCCAAACATACCCTCGTAAAACTGACCATCTTACCGATCCTTGACTTCGGCGATGTAATTTACAAAATAGCCTCGAACACCCTACTCAACAAATTGGATGCAGTCTATCACAGTGGCATCCGTTTTGTCAATAAAGCCCCATATACTACCCACCACTGCAACCTGTACGCTCTCGTTGGCTGGCACTCGCTTCATACTCGTCGCCAAACCCACTGGCTCCAGGTCATCTACAAGTCTTTGCTAGGTTATCTCAGCTCACTGGTCACCATAGCAGCACCCAACCGTAGCACGCGCTCCAGCAGGTATATTTCACTGGTCACCCCCAAAGCCAATTCCTCCTTTGGCCGCCTCTCCTTCCAGTTCTCTGCTGCCATTGACTGGAACGAACTACAAACATCTCTGAGACTGGAAACACTTATCTCCCTCACTAGCTTTAAGCACCAGCTGTCAGAGCAGCTTACAGATCACTGCACCTGTACATAGCCCATCTATAAATAGCCCAAACAACTACCTCTTCCCCTACTGTATTTATTTATTTATTTTGCTCCTTTGCACCCCAGTATTTCTACTTTGCACACTCATCTACTGTCAAATCTACCATTCCAGTGTTTTAATTGTTTTAATTAATATTGTATTTACTTTGCCACCATGGTCTATTTATTGCCTTTACCTCCCTTATCTCACCTCATTTGCTCACATTGTATATAGATTTTCTTCAACTGTATTATTGACTATATGTTTTGTTTATTCCATGTGTAACTCTGTTGTTGTTTGTGTCGAACTGCTTTGCTTTATCTTGGCCAGGTTACCTGGTTAAATAAAGGTGAAATAAAAATAAAATGGCAAGAACAGCTCAAATAAACAAAGAAAAACGACAGTCCAGCTGTAAGGGCTGTCTCTCTCCTCATCCTCGGACGAGGAGAGGAGAGAAGGATCATCAGACCAAAATGCAGCTTTCGGGAAATAAGCCATCTTTTTATTTAACACGACGATGGCAACACGAAACAAAACACTTTCAAATATACAAAACAAGAAAACGACGTTGACGAAACCTGAACATAAACTTACATAACTAAACGTAAACTCACGGACAGGAAACAGACGACATCAAAATAAACGAACAGCCAAACAGTCCCGTATGGTACATACATTCGACGACACAGGAGACAATCACCCACAAACAAACAGTGAGAACACCCTACCTAAATATGACTCTTAATTAGAGGAGAACGCAAAACACCTGCCTCTAATTAAGAGCCATACCAGGCAACCAAAACCAACATAGAAACAGATAACATAGACTGCCCACCCAAAACACATGCCCTGACCTAAACACATACAAAAAACAACATAAAACAGGTCAGGACCGTTACACCAGCATTACTTTAAGACATGAAGGTCAGTCAATCCGGAAAATGTCAAGTAATTTGAAAGTTTCTTCAAGTGCAGTCGCAAAAACCAAGCGCTATGATGAAACTGGCACTCATGAGAACCACCACAGGAAAGGAAGACCCAAAGTTACCTCTGCTGCAGAGGATACGTTCATTAGAGTTACCAGCCTCAGATTGCATCCCAAATAAATGCTTCAAAGAGTTCAAGTAACAGACACATCTCAACATCAACTGTTCAGAGGAGACTGCATGAATCAGGCCTTTATGGTCGAATTGCTGCAAAGAAACCTATACTAAAGGACACCAATAAGAAGAAGATACCTACTTGGGCCAAGAAACACGAGGAATGGACATTAGACCAGTGGAAATCTGCCCTTTTGTCTGGTGAGTCCAAATTGAGATTTTTGGTTCCAATTACTGTGTCTTGGTTCCAATCACCGTGTGAGACGCAGAGTAGGTGAACGGATGATCTCCGCATGTGTGGTTCCCACCGGGAAGCATGGAGGAGGCTACCACAGCATTCTGCAGCGATACGCCATCCCATCTGGTTTGCGCTTAGTGGGACTATCATTTGTTTTTCAAGAGGACAATGACCCAACACACCTCCAGGCTGTGTAAGGGCTATTTGGTCAATAAGGAGAGTGATGGAGTGCTGCATCAGATGACCTGGCCTCCACAATCACACAACCTCAACCCAAATTAGATGGTTTGGGATGAGTTGGACCGCAGAGTGAAGGAAAAGCAGCCAACAAGTGCTCAGCATATGTGGGAACTTCTTCAAGACTGTTGAAAAGCATTCCAGGTGAAGCTGGTTGAAAGAATGCCTTGATGACAGCTTTGCACACTTTTGGCAAAGGGTGGCTTCTTTGAAGAATCTCAAATAACACTTTTTTTGGTTACTACATGATTCCAAATGTGTTATTTCATAGTTCACTATTGTCTTCACTATTATTCTGCAATGTAGAAAATAGTAAAAAAAAAAAAAAAAAAAAAAAAAAAACTTTTGACTGGTACTGTATATATATCCTGGACAAAGTGAAGAGAGAGGACATACTGTTCACCCAATAAGGGCTGATTTCACAGCCCAGTGTATCAACGCTCTGTTTCTCCAGCTGTATCATAGGCGGAACATTCATTACACTATGTGGATTGCAGATGGACACAGGTGTTGATTATCGTGTGTGTGTGTGTGTCAGTGAGAGGATGAAGTTGCCCTACATGACCGACCAGTGTGAGCAGATGCTGAAGATCTCTACTGAGTTTGTGAGGCTGCAGGTGTCCTATGACGAGTACCTGTGTATGAAAGTCCTGCTGCTGCTCAGCACAGGTACAGTACAACATTTACAGTGATTCTTAGTTATACAGTATGATATGTATACTATGTTTTTCATTGTCATATTTGTAAAAGTATAACCTAAAAATATTACCTGAATAATTTTAGTAATTTAGCAGGTGCTCTTATCCAGAGCGACTTAAAATGAATACATTAATCTTAAAATGGCTAGTTGAGACAACCACATGCCATGGGATTTAAGATAAACCCTACCTCTTCAAAGAGTATCTGAGATGTTTTCAGAAGATGGGTAGGGACTCCCGTGTCCTGACGTTAGGGGGAAGCTTGTTCCACCATTGGGGTGCCAGGACAGAGAAGAGCTGGACTGGGCTGAGCGGGAGCTGACCCCCTGGAGATTTAAACAGTTATTCATTATAGCAGTCCAACACAGTTTGAAAGGAACAGGCTGGGGAAAAGCAGAACAAATGTTTTGACATCTCAAAGTACAGAAGAGGAGGTAATCCAGACAGACAACTGAAGCTTCAGTTTTTCAATTAGCTTTGTACAAATGAGGCCTCGGTAAAAAAAAGTCCCAGCATGACAAACCATTACCAAAACATATTTAAGCAGAGGACACTGCTTATTGACTGGGGAAAAAAGCTTTTAAAGGCTTTCAAATTACTCAGTGAGTAGTGTTGAAAGGAGTACAATTTTGTCTTTTGATTGCTTCTTAGCGAAATTAAAATTACATTTGAAGACAACTGTGCTTTTTTTTAAACCAGTGAGCAATCATCCTTGATTTCCTCTCACACAGGACCGTCAGACATTTTCACATTTTATTTTTGACTCATCAATAATGATATCCACATAATTGAAACTGGAAATGTCAAAGAAATACACAAGGGGACAATTTTTGATCGATGTAGACATATTGCCTGCTATTATAGACCTGGGTCATTCCACGAAAATGTTGTCCCTTTGCTATTTTAACCAATATTTAGTAAAAGAAATCGATGTAAAAAGTCTGCATTTTGACATGTGCCTTCATGCTCCATTTGTGTCTTCTTGGAAGATTTTAACCCACTTAAACCCAAAATGTTTCCTAAGTTTTCACCATCAGTAATTCCATCCACCGTTTTTATGCGAGTAAGGTTATACCGCATATAAAAGAAAAATATCGCGACAGCTGTTAAGAAAATGTCTTCATTTGAAATGGTGGTGAACTTTTTGTGTCGGTAAAATGTATTATGTGGAAAATTGTTGTGGAAACGATTAAACAAATGATGATGAAATTCACAAGGTGAAGAAAGCGATGCTCCGTTACAATAAATGTCGAGTGTCTTATTCTGGTGACATGATGTTCAATGCTTGATTGCCATTTTGACAAATAAAAACAATCTCATCATGTAGACTAGCCTACCCGCACTGTATCTGCGAGCTGTTGGCTAGAACACGTGCCACGGCCCATTTGTTATTTAACGCAACAGTTTTTGTGTTGGTAGAGTTGAAAATGTGATGAAAACACATTGAACATTACACTTTTATTTGGTACATGAAAACTTAAGCAAAAAAGTTAATATTGTGTGCCCATTGTCATCACACACTGATTTTTATCTGCAACAAGTCAGTTTGGTGGAAATGCCACTGGTGGGAAAATGCGCTTTTTTAAAAGCGTATTTTAGAACATTTGCATGAAATTCGGTCACCAATTGGATGGAAACCTAGCTACGGACCCTATTGGATGGAAACCTAGCTACGGACTCTCTCTAACTGACCCTATTGGATGGAAACCTACCTATTGACTCTCTCTAACTGACCCTATTGGATGGAAACCTAGCTATTGTAAAGCTGTCCCAAATGTTTAGGTTAATTAACCCTGTGAGGTGAACCGAACTCTCATTTTAATATGGTGAAACTTGTCGTAAAAAAAAAAAAGTTTTAATAACCTAAAGAAACATCGAACAACTAATAGCCACATCATATTGTAAAAGCGGGTGAGCTAGTTCTACTCTTTTTGGCCATTTTTGTCTGGTGTTTTGTGCTGGAAAACTGAGTGTCTTGAGAAAAACACGTCAACCCTGTTAACCATAGTTAGACAGGCTAGAAATATATAACAATAAAACAATTTTGTGAAGCTTGTATTCAATTGCCACTTCCTGTTGCACACAACAAGCTTCTATACCCCCTGTAACAAGGATTCATGGCGGATTTAACTAGTAATTACCAGTTGGAGGCTCAGTATGTGAGCAGAGTTGAGCGGTCCAATGCTCCACGTCCCTTTCAACCGCTCCGCTAAAATCCGCTCCTCACAGGAAAAAAATCTGCTGCTCCATTCATTAAAATCACAATTTAACCAACAGCCATCCATTTTTGTGACTACCTGGACCTATCAGTTGGTTGTGAAAATATTGAAACCAAACCATATGATTTGAATAAAACTATTATATTAAACAAAAAGGTGAATGTAAGAAATAGGCTACATGTCATATTAAACAGCATATAAACACTAAATAGAGCAGGAGCCAGACAGGGAGCCTAAGAAGGAACTAAAGTGAATTATTTGGGATATATTATTTAAATTATTTTCAAGGCTATAGTCTACAAAGAAATGCAATATGAATCATTTGTGAGTGTGACACACTAGGATGGTTAGGGAGTCAGGTACATTAAGCGCTCAGCATTTAAACAACATTTTGTGGTATTAAATCATTGTGGTCTATAGATTGCTCATATAGGCTGTAACTTACTTAGAATTAAATGCTAATTAAACGAAAAATGCCTTATTAGGCTCAGTCTACAGTGACTTTTGAATTCATTTTTAGAAACACCAGTTTGGGCAGAGTCATGCCATGGTGCCTGGAGAGCAGGCCAGCAGCGGAGAATATACTCTATGCGCTTGCAGAGCCACTGGGGATGCTAAACACCCTTTTGGCCACTCTTGCCAGGCTGGGCAGAGATGCAGAGTTGTTTTGTTTCTATATGTAGGCCTAAAGGTTTTTAAGCAAAATAACCCAGTCAAAACAGAAATCTCCTTGAAGTTGGAATATGCCAGGGCTATTGGACCAAAATCAATTATGACCTATTGTATATACAGTTGAAGTCGGAAGTTTACATACACCTTAGCCAAATACATTTAAACCGTTTTTCACAATTCCTGACATTTAATCCTAGTAAAAAATCCCTGTCTTAGGTCAGTTAGGATCACCACTTTATTTTAAGAATGTGAAATGTCAGAATAATTATAGAGAGAATGATTTATTTAAGCTTTAATTTCTTTCATAAATTCCCAGTGGGTCAGAAGTTTACATACACTCAATTAGTATTTGGTAGCATTGCCTTTAAGTAAAACGTAATCAAAACTATTTCTTTCACTTACTTGCTGTGCTGTTTCGTTGTTCGTTCGTTCAGTCGTTTCATTCTCATCAGGATTTCTATGGAACGCCGTTTGGATCTTTGCGTGTCAAAAAGAATACAATGACAAGTAGATAACACTATTTGACTTGTCAAATAAGCTTGTTGACCAAAAAGGACCTGAAAAATGACTGCACGTCACATTTAACACGTTCATGAAGTTTTTTTTATAGTTATTACAGATTGATTACACTTTCATCTCACATCGATACGTATGCTATGACGCTGGTAAAGTTGTCTCGCGCACCTACAGTGCTGGTTATAAAAAAAAGCTAGCTAGCTCATAGATGCAAACAATGTTCTTTGCCATAAACATAGCAAAACGACATCTGTTTCAGTAGCTATAGTTAGCTAGCTAATTTAGCTAGCTAACTAGTTAGCTAGCTAACTATATAGCTAGATGTCATCTAAAATAACCCTAACTTATAAGACAGTTTGTATTTGATTAATGGTGGTCGGACCATCTATGTGAAGCTAGCCACAATAAGAATTAGCCACAATAGTAGACTGCGGTTAGCCTTCAAAATAGAACTGTGGCATAATTCTACTATTTGTATTAATTTGCATCACTGTCAATGACATACTTTTATTTTGAAGGCAAACCGCAAATTTCACTATTGTGCCTAATCCTTATTGTGGATAGCTTCACAACCAAGTCCGGTCAAGCCTCACTAGCCAGATGAAGCTAGCTGGCTGCTTATAACGTTAGTTTTGGGTAACTGGCTTGCTATATATTTTCATGAACTGAAGTTCAATTTCAATAGGTGAATAACAAGTGGCAACCTAGCTAATACTTACTCACAAGGATTCCCTAAATCATTGCTAAGAATAATGCAAATGACTGCAGTTTCTACTGGTCATTGTTTTCAGGCTGGTTGTTTTGGTGCTAGCTAGGTACCAAGCTAAAGCTAGCTACCCCAGAAGTTACGCTCAAACAAATGATGCTTTATTACCAATGTGGTATTGTAAACACATCGTTCGTGTTTGCTTGTTTGCAGACTTTTATGTAAAGTTTTGACAGTGCTACAGTATCTATGTTGACAGCAAAGTCCCAAACAGCGTTCCATAGTATGTCTTGTAGCTAATAGCAGTGACGCTATTACTGTGTAACTCCGGTAGGGCAACATCTGAAAAATAGCGCACTTGGCAATGTGTACCGGTGCTCGACCAATCAGCGAAAGCCAACATCACCCATGAGAGAACGCTTGATTGTCAAGAACAATGAATTCCTTTATCTTGGCTTTAATGGATTTCGCCTTTTGAGTTGTCTCGCTGACATGTTCTTACCCTTTCAAATGACTGCTCGACTTGTTGACTGCTTGATCCACACAGCAGACATTGTGGGCTAGGTTATGAATGCTGTGTTGCACGTGTAGCGCAAAATTTTACGTGCCGTCATTACGGCATGTACCTACGTTATATAGGTATGCACGTCAGCTTTGACGTCGGTTTTGCACATCGGCGTTAAACTAGACATCGGCATATACCGGCATTTTTAGCTAATATCGTCCGGTTCCGATATGTTCACCGATATATCGTGCATCCCTACCTGTTACTATTGCCTGCTACTTCAATGCATCTTTAATTTTAAAAAGTAGATGAAGGCTAATAGCTGGACGATTACACACATATTGTAGCTCTTTCAAACCAAAATAGTGATTTGTCAGTTATTCTGCACTGGAGAGGCATAAAATACTTCTCTTCTATGTTTGGAAAATAACCTCACTATATCCAAACCAAAAATAGTATACCAGGGGCAAGCCAATTTGTATATATCATCTGATAAGACAATTGGAGAGTATTTGACAATTTCTCACCTATGTTGTTTTGCATAATATCCATCGAGTGCGGTTTTGCCTGGGCCCAATTCCAAGATCCCAGAAGCCTGCTGTCCATGGTAGATCCTTCATCTGGCTCTCATCAGGGAAGAATGGGACAGCATAAAACCCATTGATGTTACCTGTGGTTCTGCATATTTTCCATTGACCTAATTGTGGTTGGTACGGAAGTGGTGGGTGGTGTGTATGAGACCGTAGTGACAGGATAATGGGCAGTGTTCAGACTAGGAGACTCTCTGGGTCAAAAGAGACTCCTTCCTGGCCTAGCCTAGCTGTAGGTCAGATTGTCTAGCGTGAATGTTGGTAGACAGAATGAGGTTGTGTCCTTGACATCCCAAGCTTTTTATTATGGCTTTTTTGTAATGACCGTGACGTAAGTACTATATTGACATACACTGCCTTAAATGCATGATGTGTAAAATATTGTTTATGTATGTTTTACTCCCTCCCGCCCTCCTTCGCTTGTGCTTACAGTACCAAAAGATGGATTGAAGAGCCAGGCTGTGTTTGATGAGATCCGCATGACCTACATCAAGGAGCTGGGGAAGGCCATCGTCAAGCGGGAAGAGAACTCCAGCCAGAACTGGCAGAGGTTCTATCAACTTACTAAGCTACTGGACTCCATGCAAGAGGTGAGACTGAGGCTGAACCCAGCCTGCTCACACAGCAACACAACACCATTCAGCAACACTTGCCACTGTTTTCCAGGGACTAATGGAACCCAGGACTTCCTGGTAAACAATGGCAAGTGTTACTGCTTGGCATATCCTGCCTAAATAAATACAATGAAATGAATGAGTATGCCCATCCACAACACACACACACACACACACACACACACACACACACACACACACACACACACACACACACACACACACACACACATATTACATCTTGTACTTGTCAACATACCAACCTGTTACAGAGATCCAGTATGCATGATGAGGAGTTGAGACTGCACTGTTGTTGTTCTATGTGTATTTGTGAACCTCTTGAGTTAGAGGAGCTCATTAGAATGTGTCACAAGCTTCCTTTTCCAGCTATGCTATCAATGTGAAAGATGTCTTGACACAGTGCACTGTAGCAAACAGTAGCTAAGCACCCTTGCATGTTGCTCTGTTGTTGCTATTGTGCGCCTAGTGAAAGACCGCTAAACAATACCCTGTTGTATCCACAGATGGTGGGGGGCCTCCTGCAGATCTGTTTCTACACATTTGTGAATAAATCCCTGAGCGTGGAGTTCCCGGAGATGCTGGCTGAGATCATCAGCAACCAGTTACCGAAATTCAAAGATGGGAGCGTCAAGCCACTTCTGTTTCATGCCTTAAACCATGACACAATGCCTTAAAACCCCGGCCTCCCCGGCCTTCCGTCCGCCCGCCCGTCAGATTGCCAGCCAGCCGGAACCGCCTATTTTCCCTGCAGATTGCCCAGGACCCCCACCATTACGGATTAATGTAGTGAGAGCGTGCTCCTGAATCGGTTTCCAGAGGACTCCGGTGGAGAAATAGAACTTGCAAAGGAGAATGACACAGTGACCGAGCGACAGGTCACAAACTAGACTGACCCTTCTGAATCAAACATAACCTTTTCTGGAATCGTGTTTAGACCATGAATCACTTCATAACAGTTGATTATTGTGAGATTGGAGGAATCAAATTTTACCAATGAAAAGAGATTAATATTTTGAATTGATTTTATGCATGCACACACCGGCTCTTTTCTTCTTCTTTTTTCTACACACAAGATTATCAGAAAAGGGAAAACGTGCCTTTTTTTGGTTTAGCTTTGCAGGCTGTCTATAGCCATTCTTATCAAACTGTCAAAAGCAAGTATTTTGCATAGGAATCTAATATAAACACTTTTGTATGCATTTCTATCTGTTATTCACAATGGCAGTTTCTGTTCTCTTAACAGCCATGTTTCTTTTCTCAATTGGGCAGCTTAATGATCCCCAGAAGTGAACTAGCGAGAGTGAGCTCCTCATGTAAGGTAATGAAATCCAACATTTATGTCCAATTTCATTCTCCGCAACCTTTCATTAGTTGTTATACTCAAAAGCATCAATAATGCTTTGTGGTATTAATTATTCATAAGGAGAATTTGGTTCCTGCCCATGTCTGAGCTTATGTCACATACAGAATGTTAGAATTCAACAGTGGGAAAAAAAGATTCACATTTGTTATAGGTGAAACGTCAGTTTAACCTTTACAGTACCAGTCAAAAGTTTAGACACACTTAGTCAGTCCAGGGTTTTTCTTTATTCTTGCTTTTTTCTACATAATAGAATAATAGACCGGTGAAAATCAGGTTGAGAGAATGTCAAGAGTGTGCAAAGCTGTCATCAAGGCAAAGTGTGGCTACTTTGAAGAATCTCAAATATAAAATATATTTTGATTTGTTTAACATTTTTTTGGTTACTACATGATTCCATGTGTTATTTCATAGTTTTGATGTCTTCACTATTATTCTACATTGTAGAAAATAGTCAAAATAAAGAAAAACCCTTGAATAAGTAGGTGCGTCCAAACTTTTGACTGGTACTGTATGTGTAATAGGTTAAGTCTTCGTGTTAAAGGGAGAGCTCACTTCATGCTAAAACCGGCCTTGATTTGTGAGCTAAATGAAAATGTCAGCGTTGGTCTAGGAAGATGGGATGGGAGTTTGCAGCAGTGGCTAATGATTGTCTGTGTGTATCAGTGAGAGAGAGAGAGAGAGAGCAAAAAGGACAGAAAGTAACAACCTGAACAGGTTTGTTATAATGATATGAAAACGGATGTATTTATTTCAAAGTTGTCACAAGCCTATTTCTTAGGATGCGTCAAGCTGAGTTTGAGAGCATACGCACAGTCACTATTCTCTGGGAGTTGCAAATAAATGATGTAAAATGTCACAAGCTCTTCAGTTTGGCCCCTTTTCCCATCACCTGTATCTATTATACTAGTGCCAAACCAGAACTGTGTAATTGTTTTGCTGTCCAAGCATTATTATTCTATGCTTCAGGGTGCTCATTTTATAAAAAATATTATTGTGTAAAAATAATAAGTACACCAGCTAACGAGGAATACAAGTATTGATTGTTGTTAACTAGATCATGTAGATGTTTTCAAGCCATTTTGTATACTTGTACTCTGAGACTCTTGAACTTGCAATGGTGTTTTGTAATGCTATCAAAGTATGGTGACCTGCACATTTCCCTGTGAAAAGGAAGTTTGCCGTCCCTGCTAGAAGTCATTCTCTCTCTCTTGAGGTAATCACCACACACCAGCTTATGCCATGTAAAAGACCAAAGTAAAATGGCTTTTGGAGTGCAAGTGCAGAATCATTGCTATAAGGCTTTCTACTTGGCCTCAGAATTGTTTTATTCTAACTTCTAAGCTCCTTCTTCGTAATCATTAGGCCAGGATAGTTAACAACCAAAATGGCAGCCATGTGGTCTAACTACCTCATGTAGTCATCCTTTCAGTCTGACTGATGGAATGACCACGTGAGATGGATCCCCTGGTGCTGCTCTCTGCACGTGTTTTGGGGGGAGATTGACATATTTTGGTTTACTTTCACATAGTGTTAGAGGACTGTCTGTTCTGGTCTTCGATTGTTTAAACCAGCTTGATCATATCCTAATGATCACTGCATTGCCGTAGATGTACGTACATATAGGGTAACAGCCCCTGAAGTTTTGATTAATACATGTTTCATGACAACTTTTGACAGAATACCTGTATATTCCTATACAAATTTGTTTTTTTCAAACAAGTTTCACTTAAGGCCTTGCGAAAGGGAGACAGAGAGCCATACAAAAATGTGTGTTTAAATTCAGGAAAACGTAACTGTCAATGCTTTTGAAAATGGATTTATTTTAAAACAACTTTTCAGTCATTTTGAATATCAGTTTGATCCTCTTTGATATGAATCATTTTACTGTCTTTTTGTGCATTTGATGAGTAAGACAGTAATTGTTTTATTTTTCTGTTGGTTTGTGTTTGACAAAGATAAATGTATTGCATATGTACTTAGAAAGTGTTAATATGTTGTCTGACTAAATATAAATTCTATAAATCAATGGGAAAGATTATATGAAAGACCACTTTGTTTTAGAAAATGTGGGTTTTGGGAGGGGATGAAGGACTGGAGTATATTTTGTATAGTGCAACAGAGTTGCCAAAGCAGAGAGAACAGAAGTATTCAAACAGCCAGTTACATTTACAGTAGCACTTATTATCCAATTATAGTACCTATTTTTAAATATATTTTGTAATGGTCTAGGCTTTGGTCTCTTGTATATTGCTGTGAGGATTAACCAGTCATTTAAAAATACATTTAAAAAAAGGTATTTGTGTGAAAGTAATCTACCAGAGAATTTGCACTACCACGTTTCATAATAAATAGGAAAAGAGGTAGGTCTGTACTCAAGTCTTTGCAGTGAAAGAAAGGAAATGGTCGTTTTTCACTGCAAACACTAAATACTGACCTGCCTCATATTCCCATTGATTTCAGATTGATTTGTTTTGGTCTACGAACCACAAAACGGCCTACAAGAATCTACAAATATATGTTAATTCACTACCTCATCTCAACCTCATACTGGTTGAGAGAGTCTATTTTCTGTATAAAATACATACAAATAGTATCTTTAAAGATTGAGGGCAGATCATATTTCACTGGTATATGGCTTTCATTAAAGTCTGTTCTGTTTGTATTTCAGTTCTGTACATGTAATCCAAATGTAAAGAATATATACATTGTCTATTTGTTTACAAAATAGTTTGTATTACCGCTGTCAATATTTTCACCAATTTGATTAAATGTTGGACTAAAATGTCTGTAGTTCTGGTTGCTCTAGTTTCACTTCATAGCGGTGCGTGGGTAGATGATTATCAAATGTTTCTCCAGATAAACCTGTTCATAAAATAAAGGGTTTCTCAATCATTTCTCAAGTCATTTCTTAGGCCTCCAAATTTGTCTTAACCGTGTTTGTTGGATGACATCAAATACATCAGACATAAAAGTTAACGACAATTTCCATATCACTGTGTAGTATAAAAATGTTTTGACTCCATCAAACTTTGGAGCTGGGAACCTGTTCACCACCTGAAGAAATATTTGAGAAATGACCGTAAGCCTATTCTGTGTTCAACTTCTAAAGGGCTTACGTTGCTAACATAGCTGGTTTGAAGTCACTGTGAGGTCATGGATAGAAGTTATCTGGAGCATGATAACGGATTATAAACCGGGTAGTTTGAGATCTGGATGCTGATTGGCTACAAACGGTGGTAAAATCTGACAATATACCACAGCATGATGCAAAATGTTTTGTTTACTGTTCTAATTACCTTGGCAACCAGTTTCTAATACCAATAAGGCACCTCAGGGGTTTGTGGTACAGTATATGGCCAACATACTGTACCACAGCTAAGGCGTGTATGAAGGCACTCCGTCGTGCTTAACAGCCCTTAGCCGTGGTATATTATTGACCGTATACAACATCCCCTCGGGCCTTATTGATTGAATCTACCACCTCCGTGATTAGGTACATTTTTAATTGGGGTGAACTGTCGCTTTAATGTCAGCCAGCTTAGTTATCATAATCCTCGTCTGGCCAGGGTCATAATTATTTGGGCACAACTTATCAAAACCTTTTGCAACGGAAAACAAAAATGAGTCCCTCCCTGTTTGTTTTGTGCCTAACAAATACAACCCAGGTGTGTCTTGGCTTTCCAGTACTCTACACTACGGGTGTCAAATGTATCCACAGAAGGTTTTTCCTTTCAATTAAGACCTACACAACCAGGTGATGGGGAGTTCCTTACTAATTAGTGGCCTTAATTTATCAATCAAGTACAAAGGGGGAGCGAAAACACGCAGACACTCGGCCCTCCGTGGAATGAGATGGAATTCCCTTTTATTTTGAATACGTTTTTTCATATCGGAAATGCTTTGTTATATTAGGGTTGTCTACTCAGAACCAGTAGCGGTGCGTGGGTAAAATCACTGCGGATGTGATATACCACACCTTTGTTTCATCACAAAACCAGAGAGCAACCTCTGTCCAGTAACAGACAGTTACATGACCTACAGCATGGTCAAGCAAGTAAATTTTTCCGACATTTTCAGACCACTAAACAACTATTGATTTAGAACCATGGAGTTACCACAAGTCGCAAAGAAAACAGCAGCTGTCTCCACTATAAAAACACTATTTCAATTTCACTGTCATTAAATCACCTCTGCTTAGTCTAATACAGTGACAACTAAATAATACCAAAAACAATTTGGTTCAATCAATATAAACGAAACATGATGTGGCTGTCAATGTTTCTGATTTCTCTGTGTGTTTGTGCAAGTAGAAAAACATGTTGACTCACCCTACTTGTAGAGAAACGCCATCCTCTCTTCCATGTTGACGAAACGGTCTGTCACTCTGTCATGCAGTACACGTTTTCACTTTTTGTTGTCCTAGGGTACCTGGCTAAAATGCTCGCTAGCCTAACTTCCTTATATGGGCAACGTTAGCTAGTTAACATTAGCCTTCTACATCTAGCTACATATTGAACTTCCATCCTCTCAGGACAGAGGCACAATGTATGAATTAATGGTTGGATCGGAATAGTCGTTATAATCATTGGCCAGTACGGAAAATTAAGTAAAACCACAAATATAAATCCCTATTTCCATCCATGGCTAATTAAGGAAAGGGACAATTTGGCTAGCTAGCCATCGGAGGACAACTCAACGAGATGCAACAATTCAAGTTTTTCTGTCACTGACGTATGCTCTCGATGGGATTTGATAGGAGTGACGCCAAATTAAAGCTGGCTTCTCTTGACACTTTCTTTGGTGCGCCTGGACCATACACAGTTGAGCTTGTTCAGTTTAGCTCAAAGCTAAACTGCGGCAACAATGTCATACTCGTTTGGACCAGACAGCGGCAACAATGTCATACTCGTTTGGACCAGACAGCATCAGATAAATGGCCTACATGTAGAGAGACACAGGGGCGCTGTTTCACTCGCTCGGATGCTTTCTCCTGTGAGATACATTCAGCCTTTTGTAAACTGAAGGAAAATGTTTAAACACAGAAACGAAAGATACATTATTTTAAAAAATCATCATATTGGAAAGAAATTTGGGCTTCCCTTGGCATCCATGACTACACGCTAGTGCTCAGAATAGGTTTATAAAATCCAAGGCATTGAGACATGAAGAAACTAGGACAGATCTGCGAGTTCAATGTTGGTCTTTAATAGATTATCTTCTATACAACCTTGTTCATGATTCAATTGATCAGAAAGAATATTCAGGCTCCCAATGGACAGGAAATAGATGCCCCCAAAAATTTTGCAACTAAGATGCTAAAAAAAAATCTGTTAGTATGCTACAATACAAAATGTGATACTTAAAAAATGATACCTTATCAAATGTATTTACAATGTTAATACACTCCAAAAGAATACAGTTCAGATCTCAGCTTTGAAATTGTATATAAATAACATAAGTGGTCTAGTTTCACATTAAAACATTTTTTACACTCTCTACCTGTTAAGAAAATAAAAAAATTAAATTCAGTTAATGAAAACAGTTAAGTTAACTTTCTAGGTTTTTTGAGACAATTTCACCCAGTAGTTCCAATTTCTTAAATAAAAAAAACTATTAAGAGTTAAGATATTCTGGATGCTCCCACCGCTGTACTGTATAGGTAGGTAAACAGCAGTTGTGGTCTATCTTGTCTAGGGGAATACCGGGTTGCCATTCCAAGGCGCTCACATTTATAGCGATACTCGCTGAAAAATACCCCCCTATCATTTAGAGATGAAAGCACCCCATACAGTCAACTCCATTCATTGTGACATTTGACATTTTAGCAGACGCTCCAGAGCGACTTACAAGAGCAATTAAGCTTAAGTGCCTTGCTCAAGGGCACAATGGATTTTTCATCTAGTCAGATTGTGGATTCAAACCAGCGACCATTGGGTTACTGGGCCAACGCTCTTAACCGCTAGGCTACCAGCCGCCCTGTTCCTACAGACAGTACACAGGAAGAGAAGTTCAGACCAATTACTCAGACCTCAGACCAATTACTTTTTTCCCGCCCCAAAATGGAAACATCTTCCAAAGTTTCAACTGATGATAGAAGACACTAAAAGCAGTGGCAGTGCAATGAACTAAGGACTGTCTGAACAGGGGAATGAGCTTTTGTAGCAACAATGCAACACACACACACACACACACACACACACACACACACACACACACACACACACACACACACACACACACACACACACACACACACACACACACACACACACACAGAGAGAGAGAGAGTCTGCTACTGAATTCCAGATTCATGACCATGCACAGCAGGAAGCCCTCTGTGCTCCAGACTTCCAATAAGCTGCAGGGGCACAGTGCAGCTGCGTGGTCTCTCCAGTTCAGTCCTGATCCAGGACTACACAAACTCCACATAGTTCTCCGGTATCAGGCCCGTCCTGCCGTCCAGGGTGCCTTCCAGCCAGCCTGGCTCCCTGGAGGAATGAACTGAGGGATGAGAGACAGATGCACATAGCTGAGCTGTTCTCAACCGTTAACCGCCTCTCATGTTATCCAACAGAACATTAGATAGTCCCCATTTGAAAGCAGAGACCAATATGGTGAGTAGCTACTGACAGCTGGGACAGTGGCACTCTGGTGGTTATGGGAAGAATCAGAGAGGGGGGTGACACACACCGCTGCTTACTTCTTGAGAAGGCGGTATAAGATGAACAAGACCCCAGTGTGCAACTGTAGCAACATTGCTGACCCCTAGCAGCATTGATGACCCCTAGCAGCATTGATGACCCCTAGCAGCATTGATGACCGCTAGCAGCATTGATGACCCCTAGCAGCATTGATGACCCCTAGCAGCATTGATGACCCCTAGCAGCATTGATGACCCCTAGCAGCATTGATGACCCCTAGCAGCATTGATGACCGCTAGCAGCATTGATGACCGCTAGCAGCATTGATGACCCCTAGCAACATTGATGACCCCTAGCAGCATTGATGACCGCTAGCAGCATTGATACCCCAAGCCACCATGAAAACATGAAGCGCCATTACAAGCTGGCTATAGATACAATTTACATAAGGGGTCATTGCAATTACATACATTATTGTAAATGTATCAGTCCATAGGTCTGTGTTTTCTATATTTTTAAAACAAAAAACCTATAAACAAAATATAGGCACTGAGAAATGACAGGTTACTCAGAGAGTTGACAGGTTATTCAGAGAGTTGACAGGTTGCTCAGAGAGTTGACAAGTTACTCAGAGAGTTGACAGGTTATTCAGAGAGTTGACAGGTTACTCAGAGAGTTGGCAGGTTACTCAGAGAGTTGACAGGTTACTCAGAGAGTTGGCAGGTTACTCAGAGAGTTGGCAGGTTACTCAGAGAGTTGGCAGGTTACTCAGAGAGTTGACAGGTTACTCAGAGAGTTGGCAGGTTACTCAGAGAGTTGACAGGTTACTCAGAGAGTTGACAGGTTACTCAGAGAGTTGGCAGGTTACTCAGAGAGTTGGCAGGTTACTCAGAGAGTTGGCAGGTTACTCAGAGAGTTGGCAGGTTATTCAGAGAGTTGACAGGTTACTCAGAGAGTTGACTGGTTGCTCAGAGAGTTGACTGGTTGCTCAGAGAGTTGACAGGTTGCTCAGAGAGTTGACAGGTTACTCAGAGAGTTGACAGGTTACTCAGAGAGTTGACAGGTTACTCAGAGAGTTGACAGGTTACTCAGAGAGTTGAGAAGAGAACTTCTGCACATAAATGAGTGTGAAAATTCACTTGTTCTTGACTGACCGTACTGACTATTCAATCCGTATTGCGGAAGTTCAGCGTTACAGCGCAATTGACATTTTAAGGCAATCAAATTTCACAGTAAACACTGCATATGTCCGTCCAATCGGAAATGACCTTTACATTTCTATCACGCAATCAGCTTTCCAGACTGAATAAAACCCCTAGTCTTGTTTTGGTAGCTAGGACCTGTAGCTAGGACCTGTAGCTAGGAACTGTAGCTGGGAACTGTAGCTAGGAACTGTAGCTAGGAACTGTAGCTAGGAACTGTATCTAGGTAAGCTTAGGGAAACATTTCCTAGAGCACTATGGACCCTAGGGTGTTCCTCAAATTACATCCTATCCCATATAGAGTGCACTACTTTTGACCAGGGCCCTATTCCCTATATAGCGCACTGCTTTTGACCAGGGCCCCTATTCCCTATATAGTGCACTACTTTAGACCAGGGCCTCATACAATAATTGTTCTTCTTTCTTCCTGTACCTGAGCAACCTGGGTGGCTGTGTGGCTGATTCCCACGCTGCTAATCTCTTCTTTTCCCAGATCATCAGACCCTTGACCCAACCAGACATGCACTATAATCCTTCTGCTTCTAAGACAGGCTACACTGGGTTTGGACATTCACACAGTGTATTTCATAAATACTCAATAACAGTTTTAATCTATAACCTAACTCGCTCAAATGGCTGCTCTGTCTACAGTAAATGTCACACTGATTCGTGAGAGCCAAATTTCCTCCTCAGCTAAACTAGGATTCTATTCAATCTGGAAAGCGTTACAGCGTTACGGCGTTACAACGTTACAGATTCCCGGGATAGAAATGTAAACGTAGTTTCCGATTGAGCGGACATATGCAGCATTTACTGTGAATGCAGTCTCTAATAAAGGTAGAAAATTGGCTTTACATTTCAAACACACTGTAAAACTGAACTTCCTCGATGTGGATTGAACAGAGCCCTTAGTTATCGTTTTAAACAGTATGAAAGTGGTTTTCATTAGGACCGAGAAAAACGTCTTTAACTAAAACCGAGATAGGATTTGGGGCTCTATCCAATCAGCATTGCGGAAGTTCAGCTTAACAGCGTGATTGAAATTGAATGGCGATGTTTCTTGCTTTAACGGAGACTGCTTTCACGGTAAACGCTGCATAAATCGGCACAATCAGAGATGAACTCTTCCATTTTTATTCTATCGCCTAATCTGTAACGCTGAATAGAGCCCTTAGTGTTAAGAGTGGTGAGGTTTCGGGATGATTAAGATAAAGTAACAGTAGGGTCCTGGCCCCTAGAGGCTTGGCTAGGATCAGGTTCCTCCCTGGAGGAGAGAAGAGGTGAGGCAAGGTAATGACAAGCCCCAGCCTGGCCCTCCTCCCTGCTCCTCCTCCTCCTCAACCACACACTGGTACCAGGGAGGACGATGAGGGGAGAGAGGGTGGTCTTAGAAAACCCCTGGCTAATTTCTCATCTGACCAGTATATTATGTATTCAGAAAGTATTCAGACCCCTTGACTTTTTCCACATTTTCTTACATTACAGCCTTATTCTAAAATTAATTAAATAAAAAATGTTCCTCATCAATCTACACACAATACCCCATAATGACAAAGTAAAACAGAAATACCTTAGGATCGAAGGAAAGATGAACGGAGCAAAGTACAGAGAGATCCTTGATGAAAACCTGTTCCAGCGAGCTGAGGATCTCAGACTGGGGCGAAGGTTCACCTTCCAACAGGACAACGACCCTTAGCACAGCCAAGACAACGCAGGGGTGGCTTCGGGACAAGTCTCTGAATGTCCTTGAGTGGTCCAGCCAGAGCCTGGACTTGTACTCGATCTAACATCCCTGTAGAGACCTGAGAATACCTGTGCCGCGACGCTCCCCATCCAACCTGACAGAGCTTGAGAGGATCTGCAGAGAAGAATGGGAGAAACTCCCCAAACACAGGTGTGCCAAGCTTGTAGCGTCATACCCAAGAAGACTCGAGGCTGTAATTGCTGCCAAAGATGTTTCAACAAAGTACTGAGTAAAGGGTCTGAATACTTACAGTATGTAAATGTGATATTTCAGTGTTTTATTTTGAATAAATTAGCTAAAAATAAAAGTTTTGGGATATTGTGTGTAGATTGATGAGAGGGATTTTTTTTTAAATTAATTTAAGAATAAGGCTGTAACGTAACAAAATGTGGAAAAAGTCAAGAGGTCTGAATACTTTCGGAATGCACTGTATTGTTTTATAATAATAATAATAGGTCTACCTTCCCACATTTTCCCACCCCTAGACCCTACACCCTCTGCACTTATGGGTATCTGAGAGGATTTGCCAGGTGCAACCAATCTGGTAGTAGCTCCACCTTGCTCTCTGATGGGCTAGCTGGAAGTTTCACAATACTGTTAATACCAACCAAAACTGTTCAGATATCCACAAGTGCACAGGGCGTAGGGTTTATGGGTCCATTTGGTATTGGGACACGGTTATTTAAGAGTCACAGTGATCCGTACTCACCATTTTCAAAGGTGGTCCCTGCGATGAATGAAAGCTCAGAGTGATGCTCCGCTTTGCAGGCGTAGAGTGCCCTAGCCTGCCTGCCTGGGATGCTATAGAGGGGGAGGGAAAATAACATGTTATAATCCAACTCACTCGGATACCACATTGGGCACTTTGAGTGTCCCACCACTTCTAACTGTCGGGAGCAATGACAGGTGAAGCTCCAACTGTACCAGTGTCTCAAAACATCATCATTGCTCCCATATGGAAAGTCTCTGTGTGCCTATAATTCCCTTTTCCCTAATAGTCATCAACTGTATAAATACATTTATATAGTTTGACAAGGAAGTTTTATTTAAGTCTCATTTATAATGACAGCCTCAGAAGAAGGCTACCTTGGGCAGCAGGTAGCCTAGTGGTTAGAGTGTTGGGCCAATGACTGAAAGGTTGCTAGATCACTGCCTTACTCAGGGGCAGAACAACAGAGTTTTACCTTGTCAGCTCAGGGATTTGATCTAGCAACCTTTCAGTCACTGGTCCAACACTCTAACCACTAGGCTACCTGCCACCCAAGGTAGCCTTCTTGTTTTACAAGAAGTGTGTCCTTGTAAAGCAAAAAGCCGCAACGAATATGCTATACATCCGACAGATATTTAAACAGCTCCCCTTTAAAGGCCCATGGTTATTCTGAACCTGTCAAAACCTGACTCAAGGTATTTCTAATCTGGAGTTTCTGTCTAAACCTGACTCAAGGTATTTCTAATCCAGAGTATATCTGTCTAGACCTGACTCGAGGTATTTCTAATCCAGAGTATATCTGTCTAGACCTGACTCAAGGTATTTCTAATCCGGGCTATATATGTCTAGACCTGACTCAAGGTATTTATAATCCAGAGTATATCTGTCTAGACCTGACTGAAGGTATTTATAATCCGGAGTATATCTGTCTAGACCTGACTCAAGGTATTTATAATCCGGAGTATATCTGTCTAGACCTGACTCAAGGTATTTATAATCCGGAGTATATCTGTCTAGACCTGACTCAAGGTATTTATAATCCGGAGTATATCTGTCTAGACCTGACTCAAGGTATTTATAATCCGGAGTATATCTGTCTAGACCTGACTCAAGGTATTTATAATCCAGAGTATATCTGTCTAGACCTGACTCAAGGTATTTATAATCCGGAGTATATCTGTCTAGACCTGACTCAAGGTATTTATAATCCAGAGTATATCTGTCTAGACCTGACTCAAGGTATTTATAATCCGGAGTATATCTGTCTAGACCTGACTCAAGGTATTTATAATCCGGAGTATATCTGTCTAGACCTGACTCAAGGTATTTATAATCCGGAGTATATCTGTCTAGACCTGACTCAAGGTATTTATAATCCGGAGTATATCTGTCTAGACCTGACTCAAGGTATTTATAATCCGGAGTATATCTGTCTAGACCTGACTCAAGGTATTTATAATCCGGAGTATATCTGTCTAGACCTGACTCAAGGTATTTATAATCCGGAGTATATCTGTCTAGACCTGACTCAAGGTATTTATAATCCGGAGTATATCTGTCTAGACCTGCCTGAAGGTATTTATATTATGGAGTTTATCTGAATTCCCTGGCTACATGTATAACAATTTTTGGAAGTCTGATAGATTGGCTGTATTCTGAATCAACCAAAGATGAGCCTGTGATCCACCTTACTTATACCTTTTCACACGACTGAGCCAAGCTGAGCTGAGCTGTACTGCGCTGGCCTGGTTACACATCTGCCGTAGTTGCTGGGAAGGAATAAATTAATCTGAGCTAGTATAGTGCAATTCAAATTGGCGTGATAGTGTGAACAGGGTTCGCCTCTCAGGGTGATCAGGAACTATCTGTCAGTGATCATGCACGGTGGTTGGGGTGGGGCAGAGGGGGTGCAGCACTGAGGCGGCGCAAAGTTACAGAATTGGCATTGTGAGTAAGAGGTGCAACCGAAGATGGCGTGTTGCGCGGACGTGGTGACAGACCTGATTGGGGAGGAGTCACTGGAGGTGGAGGAGGCTGGCTGGGGGCTGGAGGGTGCGGAGAACATCGGCCAGGACGGGGAGCGTGGTGAGGTGGGGCTGGGTGAGGCTGGGCTGAGAGACACACACATACACAACATCCACGGTGACTAGACTGTCAGCGACTACATGGAGTGGCTATACTATATCCAGTATCCAGTGGACAGTGGCTCAGTGAGTGCAGGGACGTGAGGCAACCCGTACAGGCTGCATACAGGAATTAGCTGGAACTAAGCATCAGCTGGAACTAAGCATCAGCTGGAACTAAGCATCAGCTGTAACTAAGCATCAACTGGAACTAAGCATCAACTGGAACTAAGCATCAACTGGAACTAAGCATCATTTAGAACTAAGCATCAACTAGAACTAAACATCAGCTGGAACAAAGCATCAGCTAGAACTAAGCATCAACTGGAACTAAGCATCAACTAGAACTAAGCATCAACTGGAACTAAGCATCAACTGGAACTAAGCATCAACTAGAACTAAGCATCAGCTGGAACTAAGCATCAACTGAAACTAAGCATCAACTAGAACTAAGCATCAACTAGAACTAAGCATCAGCTAGAACTAAGCATCAGCTGGAACTAAGCATCAGCTGGAACTAAGCATCAACTAGAACTAAGCATCAGCTGGAACTAAGCATCAACTGGATCTAAGCATCAGCTAGAACTAAGCATCAGCTGGAAGTAAGCATCAGCTGGAACTAAGCATCAACTGGAACTAAGCATCAGCTGGAACTAAGCATCAACTGGAACTAAGCATCAACTGGAACTAAGCAAAAGCTGGAACTAAGCATCAACTGGATCTAAGCATCAACTGGAACTAAGCATCAGCTGGAACTAAGCATCAGCTGGAACTAAGCATCAACTAGAACTAAGTATCAGCTGGAACTAAGCATCAACTGGAACTAAGCAAAAGCTGGAACTAAGCATCAACTGGATCTAAGCATCAACTGGAACTAAGCATCAGCTGGAACTAAGCATCAACTGGATCTAAGCATCAGCTAGAACTAAGCATCAGCTGGAAGTAAGCATCAGCTGGAACTAAGCATCAGCTGGAAGTAAGCATCAGCTAGAACTAAGCATCAGCTGGAAGTAAGCATCAACTAGAACTAAGCATCAGCTGGAACTAAGCATCAGCTGGAACTAAGCATCAACTAGAACTTAGCATCAACTAGAACTAAGCATCAACTAGAACTAAGCATCAACTAGAACTTAGCATCAACTAGAACTAAGCATCAGCTGGAACTAAGCATCAACTAGAACTAAGCATCAGCTGGAACTAAGCATCAACTAGAACTAAGCATCAGCTGGAACTAAGCATCAGCTGGAACTAAGCATCAGCTGGAACTAAGCATCAGCTGGAACTAAGCATCAACTAGAACTAAGCATCAACTAGAACTTAGCATCAACTAGAACTAAGCATCAGCTGGAACTAAGCATCAACTAGAACTAAGCATCAGCTGGAACTAAGCATCAACTAGAACTAAGCATCAGCTGGAACTAAGCATCAGCTGGAACTAAGCATCAGCTGGAACTAAGCATCAGCTGGAACTAAGCATCAACTAGAACTTAGCGTCAACTGGAACTAAGCATCAACTAGAACTAAGCATCAACTAGAACTTAGCATCAACTAGAACTTAGCATCAACTAGAACTAAGCATCAACTAGAACTTAGCATCAACTAGAACTAAGCATCAGCTGGAACTAAGCATCAGCTGGAAGTAAGTATCAGCTGGAACTTGGTTGTTCTTTGTTGGCTTCAGACGCAAGTAAACAATGGTAATTCCCATTAGACTAGAGTTGTCATAGTTTGATGACATCTGCGATATAATATATCTGACTGTGAACAAAAGATCAGGGTGCATTTGAATTATAGCTCAGTAGGTATTGAGTTGGAACTGGTAAGAACGCTAGGTGATTTGTTATTGTGATGGCACAGACATATCTTGACTGAATTATCTTGTTATTTGTGATAGATTTGTGTCATTGGTTAGTGACGAAAGGGTGTGAAGAACACGTCCATACCTCGTTGGGATACTGGTGCGGCTCTTTGGGTTCAGCCTGGAATCACAATGGAGGAGACTGAGTTAGTCATGCTGCTTCACATTACACTGGAGTGAAGAGGTTATTAATGAGGCATGCTGATGCCTACAGTATATTTAATCATGCATAGGGTCACTGTGCCTCTATGTGCTGTTACTTTTAGAAACAGCCATTAGTGACAACAGTGCAAACCATGAATAATACTTTACACATAGCTAGCTCTGCCTGTTGTAACAACCTCCCACAAACTGACTGGGCCCAATCTGTCACACATGAAATACCCCAAGGTGTTCAGATAAATATTTTGTCCTTTTTTTTAGGTTTTAAACCAATCTTATAATCTACATCAGATACACCTCTACCTTTGTTTGTCTACCATTTTTAATTCAAAGCAAATGCATCTTATTCTTTCAACACCGCGGCATATATCTCTGCCATTCCCCTGCCTAGCAGCAAATCTCTGCTCCTCCTCCCAGAGCGGCACGCTTCGCCTGAGCTGGCTTAATGAAACTGATCCCTTTTCACATCGTCCATCAATCTTGACAACATCATTCAATTACAGTGCGCCAGGCCCAGAGAGCTTTATCAGATGGGGTATCAACACTGCCAGACTAAATAAAGATTACCGTATTACTCCTAGTCTGCTACGCCCCTAGGTTACTAAACAGCCTGTAGGCCAAATGTAACGCAGGATATTACTGGTCAGGGCAGGGGGCCTTGTTGCATTAATGAAGAGAACACAGGCAGGGCAAGCGAAATGTCAACACAGTTCTCCTGCAACAGCGTAATCAAATTAAGATCCTACATCTGTAGTGTTTTCCACTACGTCTCCAAGAATTCCACTTTGTAAGAAGGAAAGTCACCTAAGCAGCAGAATTATGAGTAAATCATATTTGTACTCCCGAAGCCTGTAATAACTGTATTACTATGTCATCTGTCTTATGATGTCTGAATGGCTCTTAGCATATTGTTGGTGTGTTTCTCAACCTTTGAAAATACTTAATGTGCCTGAGAATTCTAATTCCATCTGGTTTGTGTTCTTGTCTGCAAAGGGTCAGCTGAATTTAGTACCTCTCTCATTAGAACAACGGGCTACAGATCCGTCACTAATCCATAACTATCACATTGCTGTCCGTGCCTTGTTTATATGACCTGCTCCCTTCGCTAACCAAGGTTCTAGAATCCTGACCTGAGACAATCAATTCTACAGTTCTGCCAGTCCCCAGAAGTGGATTAACCGGTCCAAGCCTACTTTCTGCTATTTACAATTCTTGAGAGAGACAGCTCTACTGAGAGAGAGGAGAGAGAGACAGAGAAAAAGAGAGGGATGGAAAGAGCGTTAGCTCCTCGAGAGACTGTAGTCGCGGCAGAACTCGCTGCGACTGGCCCTGTTGAGTGATGCCTCTTTGTACAACTGGCTGACTAGGAGAAATGGAAATATTTTGATGACACGTTTTCAAGAACATTTTTGAGGTCTGAGTCACCAGGGATTCTAGTCTTGTGTGTTTTTCTCAGTTGTAATTCAGCCCTATGCTACACCGCCCCTTCTAATAAAACAAAATAGGAAGAAACGATAACAGCTGAGATCCCCAGAGGAAAAGACTGACCCTGCCATGGGGTCATCGCTGAGGCCAAGCAAAGGACCTGTAAGTTACGACTTAACCAAAACAAACAGATGGAACGTTGAAGGGTTTTGTGTTAAATCATCATTTCACCATCTGATAAAACTACAAAGACAGAGAAGACCGAAATGAAACTCAAGGTGCATTAGTAAAAGTCGTATTACTTTCAGAGGCGGTTTTGGATGGCTTGAAATGCCTCTTTCCTGATGTTTCCACTGAGGTCAGGGGTCAAGGTCTTCCTAGAACTTGTAAGTGGTACCAGGGTTACTATTATGAGCTGTGATACTGTTAAACAGCTTATCAGACATACACTGATTGTACAAAACATTAAGAACACCTTCCTAATATTGAGTTGCACCCCACCTCTTTTGCCCTCAGAGCAGACTCAATTAGCTGGGGCATGGACTCTACAAGGTGTCAAAAGCATTCCACATGGATGCTGGCCCATGTTGACTATAATGTGTCTGACAGTTGTGTCAAGTTGGCTGGATGTCCTTTGGGTGATGGACCATTCTTGATACACACAGAAAACTGTGTGAAAAACTGAGCAGCGTTGCTTGTCACAAACCGCTGCACCAAGCAACTACAATCATACCCTGTCTTGCCCATTCACCCTCGGAATGGCACACATACACAATCAAAGTCTCAATTGTCTCAAGGCTTAAAAATCCTTCTTCGACCTGTCCTCCCCTTCATCTAGACTGATTGAAGTGGATTTGTTAACAAATTACATCAAGAAGGGATCATAGCTTTCACCTGGATTCACCTGGTCAGTCTATCTCATGGAAAGAGCAGGTGTTCCTAATGTTTTGTTCACTCAGTGTAAAGGTGCCAGCTGTCTCCATTCAGAAAATAACAAATCCTAACTTTTATATAAGTGTTTTTTTTTAAGTCAAACAAGTGCTGTGTTAAAATAACTTGTATGCCTGTTCATGGAGCAAACGGTTCACTTTCTAACATCCTGGCTAATCTCAGGAAGTCTTTAGAGGGTAATGGTGGATATGATTGGCTATTGGCTAGGTTGTCCCAGACAGGACCACTGTCACTTGACATGTCTGAATGGGGGCCTGCCAGCCACCGTGTCCAAGCCAGCTATTAACAACCAGAACTTTCTACAAGCTGAATCCAATAGGCTAGCATTGGTATGGCAAGTAGCCTAGTGGTTAGAGCATTGGGCCAGTAACTGAAAGGTTGCTAGATTAAATCCCCAAGGTGACAAGTCAAAAATCTGTCATTGTAAATAAGAATTTGTTCTTAACTGACTTGCCTAATAAAAAAATGTCATGAAACCAAGTCACTGTACAGGCTAGCATTGAATGAAACCAAGTCTCTGTACAGGCTAGCATTGAATGAAACCAAGTCTCTGTACAGGCTAGCATTGAATGAAACCAAGTCTCTGTACAGGCTAGCATTGAATGAAACCAAGTCTCTGTACAGGCTAGCATTGAATGAAACCAAGTCACTGTACAGGCTAGCATTGAATGAAACCAAGTCCCTGTACAGGCTAGCATTGAATGAAACCAAGTCTCTGTACAGGCTAGCATTGAATGAAACCAAGTCCCTGTACAGGCTAGCATTGAATGAAACGAAGTCTCTGTACAGGCTAGCATTGAATGAAACAAAGTCTCTGTACAGGCTAGCATTGAATGAAACCAAGTCTCTGTACAGGCTAGCATTGAATGAAACAAAGTCCCTGTACAGGCTAGCATTGAATGAAACCAAGTCACTGTACAGGCTAGCATTGAATGAAACCAAGTCTCTGTCATTGTAAATAAGAATTTGTTCTTAACTGACTTCACTAATAAAAAAAAATCATGAAACCAAGTCACTGTACAGGCTAGCATTGAATGAAACCAAGTCTCTGTACAGGCTAGTGTAACAGTATAACTTTAAACCGTCCCCTCGCCCCGACGCGGGCGCGAACCAGGGACCCTCTGCACACATCGACAACAGTCACCCACGAAGCACGGTCGTTACCCATCGCTCCACAAAAGCCGCGGCCCTTGCAAAGCAAGGGGCAACCCTACTTAAAGTCTCAGAGCAAGTGACGTAACTGATTGAAATGCTACTAGCGCGTACCCGCTAACTAGCTAGCCATTTCACATCCGTTACACTCACCCCCCTTTCAACCTCCTCCTTTTCCGCAGCAACCAGTGATCCGGGTCAACAGCATCAATGTAACAGTTTAACTTTACGTCGTCCCCTCGCCCCGACGCGGGAGCGAACCAGGGACCCTCTGCACACATCGACAACAGTCACCCACGAAGCACGGTCGTTACCCATCGCTCCACAAAAGCCGCGGCCCTTGCAAAGCAAGGGGCAACCCTACTTAAAGTCTCAGAGCAAGTGACGTAACTGATTGAAATGCTACTAGCGCGTACCCGCTAACTAGCTAGCCATTTCACATCCGTTACACTAGCATTGAATGAAACCAAGTCTCTGTACAGGCTAGCATTGAATGAAACCAAGTCTCTGTACAGGCTAGCATTGAATGAAACCAAGTTTCTGCACAGGCTAGCATTGAATGAAACCAAGTCGTGGTACAGGCTAGCATTGAATGAAACCAAGTCTCTGTACAGGCTAGCATTGAATGAAACCAAGTCACTGTACATGCTAGCATTGAATGAAACCAAGTCTCTGTACAGGCTAGCATTGAATGAAGCCAAGTCTCTGTACAGGCTAGCATTGAATGAAACCAAGTCTATGTACAGGCTAGCATTGAATGAAACCAAGTCCCTGTACAGGCTAGCATTGAATGAAACCAAGTCTCTGTACAGGCTAGCATTGAATGAAACCAAGTCCCTGTACAGGCTAGCATTGAATGAAACCAAGTCTCTGTACAGGCTAGCATTGAATGAAACAAAGTCTCTGTACAGGCTAGCATTGAATGAAACAAAGTCTCTGTACAGGCTAGCATTGAATGAAACCAAGTCACTGTACAGGCTAGCATTGAATGAAACCAAGTCTCTGTACAGGCTAGCATTGAATGAAACCAAGTCTCTGTACAGGCTAGCATTGAATGAAACCAAGTCACTGTACAGGCTAGCATTGAATGAAACCAAGTCCCTGTACAGGCTAGCATTGAATGAAACCAAGTCTCTGTACAGGCTAGCATTGAATGAAACCAAGTCCCTGTACAGGCTAGCATTGAATGAAACGAAGTCTCTGTACAGGCTAGCATTGAATGAAACAAAGTCTCTGTACAGGCTAGCATTGAATGAAACCAAGTCACTGTACAGGCTAGCATTGAATGAAACCAAGTCCCTGTACAGGCTAGCATTGAATGAAACCAAGTCTCTGTACAGGCTAGCATTGAATGAATCCAAGTCTCTGTACAGGCTAGCATTGAATGAAACCAAGTCTCTGTACAGGCTAGCATTGAATGAAACCAAGTCTCTGTACAGGCTAGCATTGAATGAAACCAAGTCACTGTACAGGCTAGCATTGAATGAAACAAAGTCACTGTACAGGCTAGCATTGAATGAAACCAAGTCCCTGTACAGGCTAGCATTGAATGAAACCAAGTATCTGTACAGGCTAGCATTGAATGAAACCAAGTCCCTGTACAGGCTAGCATTGAATGAAACCAAGTCACTGTACAGGCTAGCATTGAATGAAACCAAGTCACTGTACAGGCTAGCATTGAATGAAACCAAGTCCCTGTACAGGCTAGCATTGAATGAAACCAAGTCTCTGTACAGGCTAGCATTGAATGAAACCAAGTCCCTGTACAGGCTAGCATTGAATGAAACCAAGTCTCTGTACAGGCTAGCATTGAATGAAACAAAGTCTCTGTACAGGCTAGCATTGAATGAAACCAAGTCTCTGTACAGGCTAGCATTGAATGAAACCAAGTCTCTGTACAGGCTAGCATTGAATGAAACCAAGTCTCTGTACAGGCTAGCATTGAATGAAACAAAGTCTCTGTACAGGCTAGCATTGAATGAAACCAAGTCCCTGTACAGGCTAGCATTGAATGAAACCAAGTCTCTGTACAGGCTAGCATTGAATGAAACCAAGTCTCTGTACAGGCTAGCATTGAATGAAACCAAGTCTCTGTACAGGCTAGCATTGAATGAAACCAAGTCTCTGTACAGGTTAGCATTGAATGAAACAAAGTCTCTGTACAGGCTAGCATTGAATGAAACAAAGTCTCTGTACAGGCTAGCATTGAATGAAACAAAGTCTCTGTACAGGCTAGCATTGAATGAAACCAAGTCTCTGTACAGGCTAGCATTGAATGAAACCAAGTCTCTGTACAGGCTAGCATTGAATGAAACCAAGTCTCTGTACAGGCTAGCATTGAATGAAACAAAGTCTCTGTACAGGCTAGCATTGAATGAAACCAAGTCTCTGTACAGGCTAGCATTGAATGAAACCAAGTCTCTGTACAGGCTAGCATTGAATGAAACCAAGTCTCTGTACAGGCTAGCATTGAATGAAACAAAGTCTCTGTACAGGCTAGCATTGAATGAAACAAAGTCTCTGTACAGGCTAGCATTGAATGAAACAAAGTCTCTGTACAGGCTAGCATTGAATGAAACCAAGTCTCTGTACAGGCTAGCATTGAATGAAACAAAGTCTCTGTACAGGCTAGCATTGAATGAAACCAAGTCTCTGTACAGGCTAGCATTGAATGAAACCAAGTCCCTGTACAGGCTAGCATTGAATGAAACCAGGTCCCTGTACAGGCTAGCATTGAATGAAACCAAGTCTCTGTACAGGCTAGCATTGAATGAAACAAAGTCTCTGTACAGGCTAGCATTGAATGAAACCAAGTCACTGTACAGGCTAGCATTGAATGAAACAAAGTCTCTGTACAGGCTAGCATTGAATGAAACCAAGTCACTGTACAGGCGAGCATTGAATGAAACCAAGTCTCTGTACAGGCTAGCATTGAATGAAACAAAGTCTCTGTACAGGCTAGCATTGAATGAAACAAAGTCTCTGTACAGGCTAGCATTGAATGAAACAAAGTCTCTGTACAGGCTAGCATTGAATGAAACAAAGTCTCTGTACAGGCTAGCATTGAATGAAACAAAGTCTCTGTACAGGCTAGCATTGAATGAAACCAAGTCTCTGTACAGGCTAGCATTGAATGAAACCAAGTCTCTGTACAGGCTAGCATTGAATGAAACCAAGTCCCTGTACAGGCTAGCATTGAATGAAACCAAGTCTCTGTACAGGCTAGCATTGAATGAAACCAAGTCCCTGTACAGGCTAGCATTGAATGAAACCAAGTCTCTGTACAGGCTAGCATTGAATGAAACAAAGTCTCTGTACAGGCTAGCATTGAATGAAACCAAGTCTCTGTACAGGCTAGCATTGAATGAAACCAAGTCTCTGTACAGGCTAGCATTGAATGAAACCAAGTCTCTGTACAGGCTAGCATTGAATGAAACAAAGTCTCTGTACAGGCTAGCATTGAATGAAACCAAGTCCCTGTACAGGCTAGCATTGAATGAAACCAAGTCTCTGTACAGGCTAGCATTGAATGAAACCAAGTCCCTGTACAGGTTAGCATTGAATGAAACCAAGTCTCTGTACAGGCTAGCATTGAATGAAACCAAGTCTCTGTACAGGCTAGCATTGAATGAAACCAAGTCTCTGTACAGGCTAGCATTGAATGAAACCAAGTCTCTGTACAGGCTAGCATTGAATGAAACCAAGTCTCTGTACAGGTTAGCATTGAATGAAACAAAGTCTCTGTACAGGCTAGCATTGAATGAAACAAAGTCTCTGTACAGGCTAGCATTGAATGAAACCAAGTCTCTGTCATTGTAAATAAGAATTTGTTCTTAACTGACTTCACTAATAAAAAAAAATCATGAAACCAAGTCACTGTACAGGCTAGCATTGAATGAAACCAAGTCTCTGTACAGGCTAGTGTAACAGTATAACTTTAAACCGTCCCCTCGCCCCGACGCGGGCGCGAACCAGGGACCCTCTGCACACATCGACAACAGTCACCCACGAAGCACGGTCGTTACCCATCGCTCCACAAAAGCCGCGGCCCTTGCAAAGCAAGGGGCAACCCTACTTAAAGTCTCAGAGCAAGTGACGTAACTGATTGAAATGCTACTAGCGCGTACCCGCTAACTAGCTAGCCATTTCACATCCGTTACACTCACCCCCCTTTCAACCTCCTCCTTTTCCGCAGCAACCAGTGATCCGGGTCAACAGCATCAATGTAACAGTTTAACTTTACGTCGTCCCCTCGCCCCGACGCGGGAGCGAACCAGGGACCCTCTGCACACATCGACAACAGTCACCCACGAAGCACGGTCGTTACCCATCGCTCCACAAAAGCCGCGGCCCTTGCAAAGCAAGGGGCAACCCTACTTAAAGTCTCAGAGCAAGTGACGTAACTGATTGAAATGCTACTAGCGCGTACCCGCTAACTAGCTAGCCATTTCACATCCGTTACACTAGCATTGAATGAAACCAAGTCTCTGTACAGGCTAGCATTGAATGAAACCAAGTCTCTGTACAGGCTAGCATTGAATGAAACCAAGTTTCTGCACAGGCTAGCATTGAATGAAACCAAGTCGTGGTACAGGCTAGCATTGAATGAAACCAAGTCTCTGTACAGGCTAGCATTGAATGAAACCAAGTCACTGTACATGCTAGCATTGAATGAAACCAAGTCTCTGTACAGGCTAGCATTGAATGAAGCCAAGTCTCTGTACAGGCTAGCATTGAATGAAACCAAGTCTATGTACAGGCTAGCATTGAATGAAACCAAGTCCCTGTACAGGCTAGCATTGAATGAAACCAAGTCTCTGTACAGGCTAGCATTGAATGAAACCAAGTCCCTGTACAGGCTAGCATTGAATGAAACCAAGTCTCTGTACAGGCTAGCATTGAATGAAACAAAGTCTCTGTACAGGCTAGCATTGAATGAAACAAAGTCTCTGTACAGGCTAGCATTGAATGAAACCAAGTCACTGTACAGGCTAGCATTGAATGAAACCAAGTCTCTGTACAGGCTAGCATTGAATGAAACCAAGTCTCTGTACAGGCTAGCATTGAATGAAACCAAGTCACTGTACAGGCTAGCATTGAATGAAACCAAGTCCCTGTACAGGCTAGCATTGAATGAAACCAAGTCTCTGTACAGGCTAGCATTGAATGAAACCAAGTCCCTGTACAGGCTAGCATTGAATGAAACGAAGTCTCTGTACAGGCTAGCATTGAATGAAACAAAGTCTCTGTACAGGCTAGCATTGAATGAAACCAAGTCACTGTACAGGCTAGCATTGAATGAAACCAAGTCCCTGTACAGGCTAGCATTGAATGAAACCAAGTCTCTGTACAGGCTAGCATTGAATGAATCCAAGTCTCTGTACAGGCTAGCATTGAATGAAACCAAGTCTCTGTACAGGCTAGCATTGAATGAAACCAAGTCTCTGTACAGGCTAGCATTGAATGAAACCAAGTCACTGTACAGGCTAGCATTGAATGAAACAAAGTCACTGTACAGGCTAGCATTGAATGAAACCAAGTCCCTGTACAGGCTAGCATTGAATGAAACCAAGTATCTGTACAGGCTAGCATTGAATGAAACCAAGTCCCTGTACAGGCTAGCATTGAATGAAACCAAGTCACTGTACAGGCTAGCATTGAATGAAACCAAGTCACTGTACAGGCTAGCATTGAATGAAACCAAGTCCCTGTACAGGCTAGCATTGAATGAAACCAAGTCTCTGTACAGGCTAGCATTGAATGAAACCAAGTCCCTGTACAGGCTAGCATTGAATGAAACCAAGTCTCTGTACAGGCTAGCATTGAATGAAACAAAGTCTCTGTACAGGCTAGCATTGAATGAAACCAAGTCTCTGTACAGGCTAGCATTGAATGAAACCAAGTCTCTGTACAGGCTAGCATTGAATGAAACCAAGTCTCTGTACAGGCTAGCATTGAATGAAACAAAGTCTCTGTACAGGCTAGCATTGAATGAAACCAAGTCCCTGTACAGGCTACCATTGAATGAAACCAAGTCTCTGTACAGGCTAGCATTGAATGAAACCAAGTCTCTGTACAGGCTAGCATTGAATGAAACCAAGTCTCTGTACAGGCTAGCATTGAATGAAACCAAGTCTCTGTACAGGTTAGCATTGAATGAAACAAAGTCTCTGTACAGGCTAGCATTGAATGAAACAAAGTCTCTGTACAGGCTAGCATTGAATGAAACAAAGTCTCTGTACAGGCTAGCATTGAATGAAACCAAGTCTCTGTACAGGCTAGCATTGAATGAAACCAAGTCTCTGTACAGGCTAGCATTGAATGAAACCAAGTCTCTGTACAGGCTAGCATTGAATGAAACAAAGTCTCTGTACAGGCTAGCATTGAATGAAACCAAGTCTCTGTACAGGCTAGCATTGAATGAAACCAAGTCTCTGTACAGGCTAGCATTGAATGAAACCAAGTCTCTGTACAGGCTAGCATTGAATGAAACAAAGTCTCTGTACAGGCTAGCATTGAATGAAACAAAGTCTCTGTACAGGCTAGCATTGAATGAAACAAAGTCTCTGTACAGGCTAGCATTGAATGAAACCAAGTCTCTGTACAGGCTAGCATTGAATGAAACAAAGTCTCTGTACAGGCTAGCATTGAATGAAACCAAGTCTCTGTACAGGCTAGCATTGAATGAAACCAAGTCCCTGTACAGGCTAGCATTGAATGAAACCAAGTCCCTGTACAGGCTAGCATTGAATGAAACCAAGTCTCTGTACAGGCTAGCATTGAATGAAACAAAGTCTCTGTACAGGCTAGCATTGAATGAAACCAAGTCACTGTACAGGCTAGCATTGAATGAAACAAAGTCTCTGTACAGGCTAGCATTGAATGAAACCAAGTCACTGTACAGGCGAGCATTGAATGAAACCAAGTCTCTGTACAGGCTAGCATTGAATGAAACAAAGTCTCTGTACAGGCTAGCATTGAATGAAACAAAGTCTCTGTACAGGCTAGCATTGAATGAAACAAAGTCTCTGTACAGGCTAGCATTGAATGAAACAAAGTCTCTGTACAGGCTAGCATTGAATGAAACAAAGTCTCTGTACAGGCTAGCATTGAATGAAACCAAGTCTCTGTACAGGCTAGCATTGAATGAAACCAAGTCTCTGTACAGGCTAGCATTGAATGAAACCAAGTCCCTGTACAGGCTAGCATTGAATGAAACCAAGTCTCTGTACAGGCTAGCATTGAATGAAACCAAGTCCCTGTACAGGCTAGCATTGAATGAAACCAAGTCTCTGTACAGGCTAGCATTGAATGAAACAAAGTCTCTGTACAGGCTAGCATTGAATGAAACCAAGTCTCTGTACAGGCTAGCATTGAATGAAACCAAGTCTCTGTACAGGCTAGCATTGAATGAAACCAAGTCTCTGTACAGGCTAGCATTGAATGAAACAAAGTCTCTGTACAGGCTAGCATTGAATGAAACCAAGTCCCTGTACAGGCTAGCATTGAATGAAACCAAGTCTCTGTACAGGCTAGCATTGAATGAAACCAAGTCCCTGTACAGGTTAGCATTGAATGAAACCAAGTCTCTGTACAGGCTAGCATTGAATGAAACCAAGTCTCTGTACAGGCTAGCATTGAATGAAACCAAGTCTCTGTACAGGCTAGCATTGAATGAAACCAAGTCTCTGTACAGGCTAGCATTGAATGAAACCAAGTCTCTGTACAGGTTAGCATTGAATGAAACAAAGTCTCTGTACAGGCTAGCATTGAATGAAACAAAGTCTCTGTACAGGCTAGCATTGAATGAAACAAAGTCTCTGTACAGGCTAGCATTGAATGAAACCAAGTCTCTGTACAGGCTAGCATTGAATGAAACCAAGTCTCTGTACAGGCTAGCATTGAATGAAACCAAGTCTCTGTACAGGCTAGCATTGAATGAAACAAAGTCTCTGTACAGGCTAGCATTGAATGAAACCAAGTCTCTGTACAGGCTAGCATTGAATGAAACCAAGTCTCTGTACAGGCTAGCATTGAATGAAACCAAGTCTCTGTACAGGCTAGCATTGAATGAAACAAAGTCTCTGTACAGGCTAGCATTGAATGAAACAAAGTCTCTGTACAGGCTAGCATTGAATGAAACAAAGTCTCTGTACAGGCTAGCATTGAATGAAACCAAGTCTCTGTACAGGCTAGCATTGAATGAAACAAAGTCTCTGTACAGGCTAGCATTGAATGAAACCAAGTCTCTGTACAGGCTAGCATTGAATGAAACCAAGTCCCTGTACAGGCTAGCATTGAATGAAACCAAGTCCCTGTACAGGCTAGCATTGAATGAAACCAAGTCTCTGTACAGGCTAGCATTGAATGAAACAAAGTCTCTGTACAGGCTAGCATTGAATGAAACCAAGTCACTGTACAGGCTAGCATTGAATGAAACAAAGTCTCTGTACAGGCTAGCATTGAATGAAACCAAGTCACTGTACAGGCGAGCATTGAATGAAACCAAGTCTCTGTACAGGCTAGCATTGAATGAAACAAAGTCTCTGTACAGGCTAGCATTGAATGAAACAAAGTCTCTGTACAGGCTAGCATTGAATGAAACAAAGTCTCTGTACAGGCTAGCATTGAATGAAACCAAGTCTCTGTACAGGCTAGCATTGAATGAAACCAAGTCTCTGTACAGGCTAGCATTGAATGAAACCAAGTCCCTGTACAGGCTAGCATTGAATGAAACCAAGTCTCTGTACAGGCTAGCATTGAATGAAACAAAGTCTCTGTACAGGCTAGCATTGAATGAAACCAAGTCACTGTACAGGCTAGCATTGAATGAAACAAAGTCTCTGTACAGGCTAGCATTGAATGAAACCAAGTCACTGTACAGGCGAGCATTGAATGAAACCAAGTCTCTGTACAGGCTAGCATTGAATGAAACAAAGTCTCTGTACAGGCTAGCATTGAATGAAACAAAGTCTCTGTACAGGCTAGCATTGAATGAAACAAAGTCTCTGTACAGGCTAGCATTGAATGAAACAAAGTCTCTGTACAGGCTAGCATTGAATGAAACAAAGTCTCTGCACAGGTTGGCATTGAACCAGTTGAACAAGGTTGCAGTTGTTATGTGAGAGCCAGAAGGTCTCCCCTGCTTCCCCCTGAGAGTTCTGCTCTCCCTCGCTCCCCAACACGTTTCAGATAATCAGCACGGCGAGTTAAATAAACACTTGTAATATGAGTCAGTTTTCTGCTGTAAAAAAGCCGCATCACTGTTCAAATCTGACCTTCAACTCATAAAGCATAGTTGGTCCATGACAAGCCCATTAATGACTTACTCAGCTGTCTTATGGCCTTTCACTGCATGTCAGTACTGAGTAGATGAACTCTTGGCTTACCAAACCACTGTATTTGCTTTCTGAGAGGAAATCTTGCTTTTAACCTATTTTTTAAAGCTAAATAACTGGTTGTTGTCAAACCATCAAATTGCTTGTGAAGGTTTGATTTAAAGAAAACTCCTAAAAGGCTCGTTTGCAGTGGCATTTGGGCATGGCATTTAGGAGTACTTATCTTTCTAGATTTGTATTTATTTAAATGCATTTGGATCCATTTTCCCATTCTAAATCAATGACTATGCCATTATGATAACATTTTGTCACCAGTAGGAGTAGTAACACCAATGAGACAAGTTTGGTTATTTAGGATTTTTTAAATCGAGGCAACAGATGCTGAAATCTAATGTCATTAACCCTTTTAAAATGATTTACTAAAGTGATATAATTAATAATTTTGCTCACAATGTAATTTCCTTCATTTAAATTTACTAAAACTAAGTGACACTTTGGATTCAGACACACCACATGATCAATGAAATCCTCAAATAAACCATTTTGTGAACGCACCCACAGATTGTTTTGAGGAGATGGGGAAACTCCATTGGAATTGTATTTACGCCCATTGTGTATATTGCCCATGCGTCGTCAATGGGCCGTACAGTTCATTCTGGGACAAGGAAAGCTCTCCTTCAAGGAGTGAATGCGAGTCAATTGTGCGCAAGCTCAAAAACCCAACATCAGCATGAATTTCGTGACCAAGGAGTACAACATTACAAATATTTTCTGAGATGTGAGATTATTAACTTGTTTTCTGTAATATCGTATAGCTTTGGAATCGTGACATTACATACTTTTGAGGAAAATAGGCATGTTTCTCGACTCATACCCTGACTTTGAGAAGGGATTGCGTGACGATTAGCTTAGCAACTGCATGACACAGCATGACAATGTGAATGTGATTGGCCAACAGTCTGCTGGGTGGGGGGGGGTGTTATACGTTTCTCCATTCATTGCCCCATGGGATTCCTATCTCCTCCTTTCTCTAATATCTCTGATGCACTATTTTGTGAATGCGCCATGTTGTGAATGTGCCATGTTGTGAATACTCCATGTTGTGAATGTGCCATGTTGTGAATGCACCATGTTGTGAATGTGCCATGTTGTGAATACTCCATGTTGTGAATGTGCCATGTTGTGAATGTGCCATGTTGTGAATACACCATGTTGTGAATGTGCCATGTTGTGAATACACCATGTTGTGAATGTGCCATGTTGTGAATGTGCCATGTTGTGAATGCACCATGTTGTGAATGTGCCATGTTGTGAATACTCCATGTTGTGAATACACCATGTTGTGAATGCGCCATGTTGTGAATACTCCATGTTGTGAATACACCATGTTGTGAATGCGCCATGTTGTGAATACTCCATGTTGTGAATGTGCCATGTTGTGAATACTCCATGTTGTGAATGTGCCATGTTGTGAATGCGCCATGTTGTGAATGTGCCATGTTGTGAATGTGCCATGTTGTGAATGTGCCATGTTGTGAATGTGCCATGTTGTGAATACACCATGTTGTGAATGTGCCATGTTGTGGATGTGCCATGTTGTGAATGTGCCATGTTGTGAATACTCCATGTTGTGAATGCACCATGTTGTGAATACTCCATGTTGTGAATGTGCCATGTTGTGAATACTCCATGTTGTGAATGTGCCATGTTGTGAATGCGCCATGTTGTGGATGTGCCATGTTGTGAATGTGCCATGTTGTGAATACTCCATGTTGTGAATGTGCCATGTTGTGAATGTGCCATGTTGTGAATACTCCATGTTGTGAATGTGCCATGTTGTGAATGCACCATGTTGTGAATACACCATGTTGTGAATGTGCCATGTTGTGAATACTCCATGTTGTGAATACACCATGTTGTGAATGCGCCATGTTGTGAATACTCCATGTTGTGAATGTGCCATGTTGTGAATACTCCATGTTGTGAATGTGCCATGTTGTGAATGTGCCATGTTGTGAATACTCCATGTTGTGAATGTGCCATGTTGTGAATGTGCCATGTTGTGAATGCGCCATGTTGTGAATGCGCCATGTTGTGAATGCGCCATGTTGTGAATGTGCCATGTTGTGAATACACCATGTTGTGAATGTGCCATGTTGTGAATGTGCCATGTTGTGAATACACCATGTTGTGAATACACCATGTTGTGAATACTCCATGTTGTGAATGTGCCATGTTGTGAATACACCATGTTGTGAATACTCCATGTTGTGAATACTCCATGTTGTGAATGTGCCATGTTGTGAATACTCCATGTTGTGAATGTGCCATGTTGTGAATGTGCCATGTTGTGAATGTGCCATGTTGTGAATGTGCCATGTTGTGAATGCGCCATGTTGTGAATGCGCCATGTTGTGAATACTCCATGTTGTGAATGTGCCATGTTGTGAATGTGCCATGTTGTGAATACTCCATGTTGTGAATACTCCATGTTGTGAATGTGACATGTTGTGAATACTCCATGTTGTGAATACTCCATGTTGTGAATGTGCCATGTTGTGAATACTCCATGTTGTGAATACGCCATGTTGTGAATGTGCCATGTTGTGAATGTGCCATGTTGTGAATGTGCCATGTTGTGAATACTCCATGTTGTGAATACTCCATGTTGTGAATGTGCCATGTTGTGAATACTCCATGTTGTGAATGTGCCATGTTGTGAATGTGCCATGTTGTGAATACTCCATGTTGTGAATACTCCATGTTGTGAATACTCCATGTTGTGAATACTCCATGTTGTGAATGTGCCATGTTGTGAATACTCCATGTTGTGAATGTGCCATGTTGTGAATGTGCCATGTTGTGAATACTCCATGTTGTGAATACTCCATGTTGTGAATACTCCATGTTGTGAATACTCCATGTTGTGAATGTGCCATGTTGTGAATGTGCCATGTTGTGAATACACCATGTTGTCGTTAAAACTACGATCCATTATGACCCATTATCAGACCCCTGTTCAGGATTGCTGCTAGCGTCAGCGGAGAAACATACTGACAACACGATGTCTCTCTCTCCATCTCTTGTCCTACATTTTATATTGGAGGGAATTAAGTGTGTTCCAAAAGGCCATCAGCTTGTGGCTCAAAATCAACTTCTTATTCAATCTGCTGTGTCCACTTCCTGTTCTGAGAAAGGGGGGGATTAAGGAGGAGAGAGAGAGGGAGAAAGAGAGAGAGAAAGGGATAGAGAGAGAGCAAGGAAGGGAGGGAGGGACAGAGAGAGAGAGGGGGGAGAGGGAGAAAGAGAGAGGGAGGAAGAGAAAGAGAGAGACAGAGAGACAGAAGTGGAGGGAGAACAGGAGAGGGAGGAAGAGAGACAGAGAGAGAGAGGGAGAAAGAGATAGAGACAGAGAGAGAGAGTGATAGAGAGAGAAGGAGGGAGAGAGAGAGAGTGATTGAGAGAAGGACGGAGAGAGAGAGAGGATCACACTGCAAATGGACCCATTCTCCTCAGTACCAACACCTCCAAATGTGACCTTAAGGGAAAGAAAATACATGAGAACAGAGCTCTGAAGATGAGACATAATCAATGGGAGAGCAAGTGCGAAAGAAGGAGTATGAGAGAGACAGAATTGAGTATAGCCAATTTCTGTGGTTTTGGAGAGGCAGCCTTTGAGAACACATCTCGCTTCTCCCAGTGAGTTAAATTCCTTTTGTCAACCCTCAAGAGATTTCACAAGGTAAGATCATATTCCATCAAAGATGTCTTCTATCAACACTCGGGGGAGTATTATGTCAATGCAAAGGTGAAGAAAGAGACCGAGAGGAGGGTGAATAAAGAGACCGAGAGGAGGGTGAAGAGAGAGACAGAGAAGAGGGTGAAGAAAGAGAGAGAGAAGAGGGTGAAGAAAGAGAGAGAGGAGGGTGAAGAAAGAGACAGAGAGGAGGGTGAAGAAAGAGACAGAGAGGAGGGTGAAGAGAGAGACAGAGAGGAGGGTGAAGAAAGAGAGAGAGAAGGAGGGAGAGAGAGAGAGTGATTGAGAGAAGGACGGAGAGAGAGAGAGGATCACACTGCAAATGGACCCATTCTCCTCAGTACCAACACCTCCAAATGTGACCTTAAGGGAAAGAAAATACATGAGAACAGAGCTCTGAAGATGAGACATAATCAATGGGAGAGCAAGTGCGAAAGAAGGAGTATGAGAGAGACAGAATTGAGTATAGCCAATTTCTGTGGTTTTGGAGAGGCAGCCTTTGAGAACACATCTCGCTTCTCCCAGTGAGTTAAATTCCTTTTGTCAACCCTCAAGAGATTTCACAAGGTAAGATCATATTCCATCAAAGATGTCTTCTATCAACACTCGGGGGAGTATTATGTCAATGCAAAGGTGAAGAAAGAGACCGAGAGGAGGGTGAATAAAGAGACCGAGAGGAGGGTGAAGAGAGAGACAGAGAAGATGGTGAAGAAAGAGAGAGAGACGAGGGTGAAGAAAGAGAGAGAGGAGGGTGAAGAAAGAGACAGAGAGGAGGGTGAAGAAAGAGACAGAGAGGAGGGTGAAGAGAGAGACAGAGAGGAGGGTGAAGAAAGAGAGAGAGGAGGTTGAAGAAAGAGACAGAGAGGAGAGTGAAGAAAGAGACAGAGAAGAGGGTGAAGAAAGAGACAGAGAGGAGGGTGAAGAAAGAGACAGAGAGGAGGGTGAAGAAAGAGACCGAGAGGAGGGTGAAGAAAGAGACAGAGAGGAGGGTGAAGAAAGAGACAGAGAGGAGGGTGAAGAGAGAGACAGAGAGGAGGGTGAAGAGAGAGACAGAGAGGAGGGTGAAGAGAGAGACAGAGAAGAGGGTGAAGAAAGAGAGAGAGGAGGGTGAAGAAAGAGACAGAGAGGAGGGTGAAGAAAGAGACAGAGAGGAGGGTGAAGAAAGAGACCGAGAGGAGGGTGAAGAAAGAGACAGAGAGGAGGGTGAAGAGAGAGACAGAGAAGAGGGTGAAGAAAGAGAGAGAGGAGGGTGAAGAAAGAGACAGAGAGGAGGGTGAAGAAAGAGACAGAGAGGAGGGTGAAGAAAGAGACCGAGAGGAGGGTGAAGAAAGAGACAGAGAGGAGGGTGAAGAGAGAGGAGGGTGAAGAGAGACAGAGGAGGGTGAAGAAAGAGACAGAGAGGAGGGTGAAGAAAGAGTCCGAGAGGAGGGTGAAGAAAGAGAGAGAGGAGGGTGAAGAGAGACAGAGAGGAGGGTGAAGAGAGACAGAAAGGAGGGTGAAGAAATAGACAGAAAGGAGGGTGAAGAAAGACACAAAGAGTACAGTGAAGAAAGAGAGTGTGTGTGCGTGCAAACGCGTTTGCAGGCTTGCTTATGTATGTGTACTCACAGTGAGTTTGGGCGGATCTGTGAGTTCTGACTGGCAGTCAGGCCCCTGTCCTGGTCTCCGTCAGTGCTGGTCAGGCTGTTGCGCGGGGTCCAGCTGTGGCCGTGGCTGCCACTGCTGTTATGGTTGACCGCTGCTGAGGAGGAGGGGGTGGCTGAAGGGTTGTTGTGGGGGGCCTTGGCCTGGGCTGGCTGCGGCTGCTGGAGCTCTAGAGTAGAGTTCACTACCACACTGTTCCTTTCCTCCACTACATAACAGCAATAAGAAGATGTATATGTTACACTAACTACTTGAGTCGGTGAGGAGGATATTTAAGATTGGTGATCAACGTGTCAGCCGCCAACGCAAATGCTCTCAATAGATTTTTTTTTTACATTTGAAAAGGAGAAGAAAGTAATTTAAATTAAGAAGGATGAACAAATCTCAGGCAATTTGGATGTCTCCTGTCCTGACTGACACTGAACATTAGGAAGGGTGTGTGGGATGAAGAGAGACTGTTGTGCCCACCTTTCTGGGAGTGTGTGGGTGTGTGGAAGAGGGTGAGGGGTCTCTCGCTGCAGGACGGGGCCTTGCTCTCCGTGCTCCTCCTCCGCGGCTGCAGGTTGAGTTGTAGGTTGGCCGGGCCACCTCCCGGAACTGGCATGTCCTTGAATATCTGCACACACAGCACTGGCACAATCAACCTTCCCATACTGTACACTGACTACAGGTACCCACCCATGGTTAAATAAACTTACTCACACAACTAAACATTTAGTTTGACAATGAAATTGTAGGGCCTTTGTGAGAAGATAGGAAATGGTATTACAATTTACAGATACACTACATGGCCTAAAGTATGTGGACACCTGCTCGTCGAACATCTCATTCAAAAATCAATGGGCATTAACATGGAGTTGGTCCCCCCTTTGCTGCCATAACAGCCTCCACTCTTCTGGGAAGGCTTTCCACTAGATGTTGTAACATTGCTGCTATAACAGCCTCCCCTCTTCTGGGAAGGCTTTCCACTAGATGTTGGAACATTGCTGCTATAACAGCCTCCACTCTTCTGGGAAGGCTTTTCACTAGATGTTGGAACATTGCTGCTATAACAGCCTCCACTCTTCTGGGAAGGCTTTCCACTAGATGTTGGAACATTGCTGCTATAACAGCCTCCACTCTTCTGGGAAGGCTTTTCACTAGATGTTGGAACATTGCTGCTATAACAGCCTCCACTCTTCTGGGAAGGCTTTCCACTAGATGTTGGAACATTGCTGCTATAACAGCCTCCACTCTTCTGGGAAGGCTTTCCACTAGATGTTGGAACATTGCTGCTATAACAGCCTCCACTCTTCTGGGAAGGCTTTCCACTAGATGTTGGAACATTGCCACTATAACAGCCTCCACTCTTCTGGGAAGGCTTTCCACTAGATGTTGGAACATTGCTGCTATAACACCCTCCACTCTTCTGGGAAGGCTTTCCACTAGATGTTGGAACATTGCTGCTGGGACTTGCTTCCATTCAGCTACAAGAGCATTAGTGAGGTCAAGCACTGATGTTGGGCGATTAGGCCTGACTTGCAGTCGGCGTTCCAACTTATCCCAAAGGTGTTCGATGGGGTTGAGGTCAGGGCTCTGTGCAGTCCAGGAAAGTTCTTTCACACAGATCTCGACAAGTCATTTCTGTATGGACCTCGCTTTGTGCATGCAGCAATGTCATGCTGAAACCAGAAAAGGCCTTCCCCAAACTGTTGCCACAAAATTGGAAGCACAGATTCATCTAGAATGTCATTGTATACCGTAGTGTTAGGTCCAGTGAAGGGAAGTCTTAAGGGGTCGAGCCCGAACCATGAAAAACAGCCCCAGACCATTATTACTCCTCCTCCACCAAACTTTACAGTTGACACTATGCATTCGGGCAGGTAGCGTTCTCCTGGCTCATCCAAACCCAGATTCGTCCGTCGAACTGCCAGATGGTGAAGCGTGATTCATCACTCCAGAGAACGCGTTTCCCTGCTCCAGTGTCCAATGGCGGCAAGCTTTACACCACTCCAGTCGAAGCTTGGCATTGCGCATGGTGATCTTAGGCTTGTGTGCGGCTGCTCGGCCATGGAAACACATTTCATGAAGCTTCCGGCAAACAGTTCTTGCTCTGACGTTGCTTCCAGAGGCAGTTTGGAACTCGGTAGTGAGTGTTGCAACCGAGGAGAGACAATTTATGCGCGCCACGCACATCAGCACTTGGTGGTCCCGTTCTGTGAGGTTGTGTGGCCTACCACTTCGCGGCTGAGCCGTTGTTGCTCCTAGATGTTTCCACTTCACAATAACATCACTTACAGTTGACAGGGGAAGCTGCTAGCAGGGCAGAAATGTAACTAATTGACTTGGAAAGGTGGCATCCTACACTATATATACAGAAGTATGTGAACACACCTTCAAATTAGTGGATACGGCTATTTCAGCCACACCCATTGCTGACAGGTGTATACAATCGAGCACACAGCCATGCAATCTCCATAGACAAACATTGGCAGTAGAATGGCCTTACTGAAGAGCTCAGTGACTTTCAACGTGGCACCGTCATAGGACGTCCATGATTTTGGAATGATATGTTCGACGAGTCGATGTCCATATACTTTTGGGGATGTAGTGTATGACGGTGCCACATTGAAAGTCACTGAGCTCTTCAGTAAGGGAGTGGGTGTCCACATACTTAATACCATGCCACTCTCATAATGCTTCAGGTATTCAGAAATGTTATCAGCATTATGACAAGGATGCTTCTTATTCCCAAAACGGTGTCTGGCAGCCACCATTCCTCTGACAACATTTCTCTCATTTCATTCAGATAATTAAATCAAAAGTCTGGGGCAGATGAATCTCAGAATCAATCGCTGCTCAAGTAAAAGTGGATCATTAGTTTTCACAGACACACTTAGTGATAAATACTCCTCCACCCTGGCTAATCAGATTACAGTTCTGGTCTCTCCCTCCCTCCCTCCAACGGCCCCATTATCCGCCAGGGGCCAATGTGGGACTTGGAGACTAACCCTGTCATCTAGGTAAGAGAGATAAGATAAGGTGTTGGATTGTGTTGAACAGAACTTCTCTCTTTGAGACCCGTCAGTGACTGACTCACCCTCTCGTGGTTCTCGATGAGGATCTCCACCACGATGTTCTGGAACTTGATGTCCATGATGGCTGCCACAGTCTCTTCCTGCGGCCTCAGCAGAGTGGGGCCGAACACCACCCCCAGGTTGGCCACAGTCATCAGGTTCTGCTGGTGGTGACTGGCCACACTGGGGGGGGTCGTGAGGTAAGGGTGGGGGGGGAGTGAGGAAAGATGTGTGAGAGACTTTACATTTACATTTGAGTCTTTTAGCAGCCGCTCTTATCCGGAGTGACTAGAGTAGTTAGAGTTAAATGCCTTGCTCAAGGGTACATCGCCCGACTTTTCACCTAGTCAGCTCGGGGATTCGAACCAGCAACCGTTCTGTTATTGGCCCAATGCTCTTAACCGCTAGGCTACCTGCCGCACTTTAAAGATGTGTCCTGCTAGTGTGCTATAAGAGAATGGGGTTCCATTTGGGATGAGGTATAAATCATTGATTCATTGTGACACATCTCACTAATGCCAGTTGGCTCGTATTCATATTGAGGGCACACATTCTCCCCAATCAAAGTCAAATCGCAAATGGGAGTTTTGCACTGCTGATATCAGCTAAACTCCATCAAAAAAAGGAGTTTTCTCTTTGGCCCTATCCAGTGTTAGTGTTGCATGGTGTTGCTACTTTCTGAGTGACAAACACTGCTGGGTCGTTCCACCAAATGACTGCCTTTTGTGTCCCTTTGATATTTTAAATAGAAATTGTGCACCAATATTGCATTTTAAAAGGCTGTTATATTTAATGAAGCGCCCTTTAATATAGGTCACATGGAAAAGTCAATAAATCAGATTTTTTCTGAATATGAATAAAGGCTTGCTAAAGTGCCAAAGTGTCCCTCCGTCAACCCTGTGTCACTTCTAGGAAGATTTAACACACTTCATTCAGCCTTAGTTATTTTGTTGCTTCGACAGTCATTTTTGAAGATCATTATTTATTTCATGTGGTTAGTGATTCATTTGTCTTCATCTGTCCCTCGTTTTAAGGTCAATCCTGTTACGTGAACTGAACTCTTGTTTTAATATGGTGGAACTATAAACATCTAATAGTCATCTAATTTAAACATCTAATTTAAACATCTAATAGTCAAATCATAGAGTAAATGCAGTTTGTCATTTTCTGGTGTTTAGTGGTGTAAAACTGAGCAGGTGGAGCGTAACACCTGTTGCCCACAGACAGACAGGCTAGAATAACACGTCAACCCTGTTACCCACAGACAGGCTAGAATAACACGTCAACCCTGTTACCCATAGACAGACAGGCTAGAATAACACGTCAACCCTGTTACCCATAGACAGGCTAGAATAACACGTCAACCCTGTTACCCATAGACAGACAGGCTAGAATAACACGTCAACCCTGTTACCCATAGACAGACAGGCTAGAATAACACGTCAACCCTGTTACCCATAGACAGACAGGCTAGAATAACACGTCAACCCTGTTACCCATAGACAGACAGGCTAGAATAACACGTCAACCCTGTTACCCATAGACAGACAGGCTAGAATAACACGTCAACCCTGTTACCCATAGACAGACAGGCTAGAATAACACGTCAACCCTGTTACCCACAGACAGACATTCTAGAATAACACGTCAACCCTGTTACCCATAGACAGACAGGCTAGAATAACACGTCAACCCTGTTACCCATAGACAGACAGGCTAGAATAACACGTCAACCCTGTTACCCATAGACAGACAGGCTAGAATAACACGTCAACCCTGTTACCCATAGACAGACAGGCTAGAATAACACGTCAACCCTGTTACCCACAGACAGGCTAGAATAACACGTCAACCCTGTTACCCATAGACAGGCTAGAATAACACGTCAACCCTGTTACCCATAGACAGACAGGCTAGAATAACACGTCAACCCTGTTACCCATAGACAGACAGGCTAGAATAACACGTCAACCCTGTTACCCATAGACAGACAGGCTAGAATAACACGTCAACCCTGTTACCCATAGACCGGCTAGAATAACACGTCAACCCTGTTACCCACAGACAGACAGGCTAGAATAACACGTCAACCCTGTTACCCACAGACAGACAGGCTAGAATAACACGTCAACCCTGTTACCCATAGACAGACAGGCTAGAATAACACGTCAACCCTGTTACCCATAGACAGACAGGCTAGAATAACACGTCAACCCTGTTACCCATAGACAGACAGGCTAGAATAACACGTCAACCCTGTTACCCATAGACAGACAGGCTAGAATAACACGTCAACCCTGTTACCCATAGACAGACAGGCTAGAATAACACGTCAACCCTGTTACCCATAGACAGACAGGCTAGAATAACACGTCAACCCTGTTACCCATAGACAGGCTAGAATAACACGTCAACCCTGTTACCCATAGACAGACAGGCTAGAATAACACGTCAACCCTGTTACCCACAGACAGACAGGCTAGAATAACACGTCAACCCTGTTACCCATAGACAGACAGGCTAGAATAACACGTCAACCCTGTTACCCATAGACAGACAGGCTAGAATAACACGTCAACCCTGTTACCCATAGACAGACAGGCTAGAATAACACGTCAACCCTGTTACCCATAGACAGACAGGCTAGAATAACACGTCAACTCTGTTACCCACAGACAGACAGGCTAGAATAACACGTCAACCCTGTTACCCATAGACAGACAGGCTTGAAAATGTTTGAACAATTTCAAAAATGTTATGAAGCTTGCATTCAATTGCCCCTCCCTGTTGCACACAACAAGCTTCCATTCCCCTTGTCATGTGCGGATTTATGGGTGATTTAAGAAGAAATCGTCAACTATGTTACTTTATTTGGCACTTAAAGACCCAATGCAGCAGTTTTTATATCAATATCATAGAATTTCTGTGTAACAATTAAGTACCTTACTGCAATAGACTTCCGTTAAAATGGGCATAAATAGCTTTAAAGCAAAAAACTATTTCTCAAGCAAGAATTTTGCTAGTAGTGTCTGGGAGTTGTCTGAGTGGGGAGGGAAAAACTGGCAGAGAGGTTTGGTACTCTCTTCGTTATTGGTCTATTAACCAATTTACCGTATGGTGATGTCACCATAGAAATCCAAAACTCCCGCCCATGCAAACCTGCTGATCGGAAAATGCTGTGTAGACTATATTTTCAACCAGCTATAAGGAAATAACACTGATCACATTTTATTCTCTCACTTTTACAGTGTTAGTTTCATCAGCTGCTGTACAGTATGATATAAAACACAGCACTGGGCCTTTAACGGGCAGGTACTATATATTTTGAAGAAGTTGAACATGTGCTCTTTATGACAGAATGTTAAAATTAGGTGAAATAATTTTTCTATTAATTTTTTTACCACGTTACACTTCTTAAAAGGCAGCAAATTGGTAGAACAACCCTGCTGCATCATAGTGCACATGCCAACCAAGTCAAGCCCTTCTTTTAGCTGGGGTCAAACACTGTCATTATCCAACATCTGCCCATTCCTATAAAAACACCGTCATTTCCGATTTCAGGATGTACCATCTCGTATGTGACGGCACATGAAATGTAAAAATAAATGTACATAGACATAGTGTATGTTAGTTAAATCTAAACCATGACGACCGGTTTAGGATTACCCATAATCCTCTCTCAGCATGTTGGACAACAATAAATAGGGTAAGAGTTTTAATTCTGCTGCCTGCCTCTGATAGTAACCTATCGTCACTCTGACATGGTATTGAGAAAGACAGATGGCAAACTGCACCGCCTCCATTGGACAACAATACCCAGAAGAAGAGGATGAGTCTGGCGACCAAACTAATGACGTGTGTTGTTTTTCGGTGGTGGTGTAGAGGAGGAACACAGGGGAAAGTTAGGAGCCATTACTGGTGTCAACACTACAGTCCTGAGTTCATTACCAAGCCAATCCTCTTACAGGCCTGGGTGGGGGATTTGTAACATGGTCTGCATCCAAAATGGACACCCTATTCCCTAAATAGTGCACTACATAAGGAATAGGGTACATAAACCAAACCTACTTTGCCAAGTGTTTCGTAAGCAGGTCCAGCATCTGCCGGTTCTTCTCTGGGAGCCAGTGGACGATGCTATGGATCTCTGTGATCCTCGCCTCCTGATTGTCACGTTCTAGAGAGAGAAGAGAGAAGAGGGAGAGTGGAGAGAGAGAGAAGAGGAGAGAAGAGAGAGAGATAAGTTAGAGAACAGAAGATAAAGAAGAGAGAGGAGAGAGAGAGAAGAGAGAAAATATAGAGAGAAGAGAGAGATGAGAGAGAGAATAGAAAAAAAGAGAGAGAAGAGATAGAGAGAAGAGACTACTATCATGGATGGCCAGACTACTAGCATGGATGGCCAGACTACTAGCATGAATGGCCAGACTACTAGCATGGATGGCCAGACTACTAGCATGGATGGCCAGACTACTATCATGGATGGCCAGACTACTAGCATGGATGGCCAGACTACTAGCATGGATGGCCAGACTACTAGCATGAATGGCCAGACTACTAGCATGGATGGCCAGACTACTAGCATGGATGGCCAGACTACTAGCATGAATGGCCAGACTACTAGCATGAATGGCCAGACTACAAGCATGGATGGCCAGACTACTAGCATGGATGGCCAGACTACTAGCATGGATGGCCAGACTACTAGCATGGATGGCCAGACTACTAGCATGGATGGCCAGACTACTAGCATGGATGGCCAGACTACTAGCATGGATGGCCAGACTACTAGCATGAACGGCCAGACTACTAGCATGGATGGCCAGACTACTAGCATGGATGGCCAGACTACTAGCATGGATGGCCAGACTACTAGCATGGATGGCCAGACTACTAGCATGAATGGCCAGACTACTAGCATGGATGGCCAGACTACTAGCATGGATGGCCAGACTACTAGCATGGATGGCCAGACTACTAGCATGAACGACAACAAACTGCCATGTGGGGAATCGTAAGGGACTCGTTTCAGCTCGTTTCATCTTATTGACACCATGTCTCGATTTGAGCTGTTTTAACGGATTTCATGTCAATGCTAATATGGCTCAAATTCGCTAGCTAGCTAACCAACAAATGTAACAATGTATTTGAGAGACAACAAGTGGTCATTGTGCAAATGTATTTATGTTTTCAATAAACATTGGAGACAAAATATAACTTACATGTTGTCAACAATCTAAGCCAACCTCATCTGTTTTGCCCCATGGTTAGGGCATGTTGTTTCTGTTCCTAATGAACCAACTAGTCTATAGTAAATACTACAGTATACTACAGTAAATGCTACAATATACTACAGTAAATACTGCAAAAACACTACAGTGAATACTATAGTATTTATACCATAGTATACTATAGTATTTCTTCATGTGGGAACTGCTCACACATACTATATACTATACTTAAGCAATAATGCCCGAGGGGGTGTGGTATATGGCTAATATACCACGGCTAAGGGTTGTTCTTAGGCACAACGCAAAGCGGAGTACCTGGACGCAGCCCTTAGCCATGGTATATTGGCCATAAACCACAAACCCCTGAGGTGCCTTATTGCTGTTATAAACTGGCTACCAAAGTAATTAGAGCAGTAAAAATGCATGTTTTGTCATACCCGTGGTATCCGGTCTGATATACCACGGCTGTCAGCCAATCAGCATACAGGGCTCGAACCACCCAGTTTATAATGCTGTTTTTATAGCTTACCACGAGAGCTTATCATACTATATGTTATGAAAGCATTGATTCCCTGAAGAGGCAAATATACTATGGTTAGAACCTGCATGTAGATTCTGAATCCAGCCGGCAGTTAACCCTACTTTCCATCATTATACTCCATTACCTTGAGAGAGGTTTGCCTCAGAGCACCTTACTACTGCACTCTCCAGAAGTCCTACTGTCACGATACCAGTCAACACTGTACAACAGCTGGAGTTGAGGCTACCTGTCTCCTCCTGTCTTCAGGCCAGGGGCAGGACTGCCCAATTCCCTTCCAATACAGTTGGTTACCTTTCAAATACGTTGAGTGTCATTTTCCCTCCTGGAGTACCATATGGTGCTATTAGATTGGGTCCATTGTGCCGGCCAGACAACCTCAATCAAGCGTAGATGATTTTCGAAGTACATATATATTTGAGTCTACAGGTCTGTGAGTCTACAGGTCTGTGAGTCTACGGGTCTGTGAGTCTACAGGTCTGTGAGTCTACAGGTCTGTGTCAGCTTGGTACCAGCCAGCCAGTCAGCTTGGTACCAGCCAGTCAGTCAGCTTTGTACCAGCCAGCCAGTCAGCTTGGTACCAGCCAGTCAGTCAGCCTGGTACCAGCCAGCCAGTCAGCCAGGTAC
>NC_074677.1:20622257-20664757 GCF_029448725.1 Salvelinus fontinalis | reverse complement strand
TTGTACAGGGCAACCACAAACAGTTTCAGCTGGACTTTCACCTAATCAAAGAATTAGCCCAGCAGGAGAAGCTCTCCCTTGATAAAGATACCCCCACCCCAAGTGGGTCAGACCAAACCTCTTCACCATATAACCCCACAGACGAGCAACCCTCAGCAGACAGTCAACCTCCCAGTACAGAGTACTTCTCCCTCATTGAAATGAAGAATACATTCACCCAGCTGGAGGTAAGGCAGGTGGAGCTGGAACAGCAGGTGATCACACTCCAGTCAGCACAGACCCAGACAACAGTCCAGCACAACAACACCCCCTTAAACAGACCTGGAGAGCTGGAGGTGGAGAGAGACATATCTGCACTATGGACAGTGGTGAGACAACATCAACAGGAGAAAGAGCAGGAGCAGGAGAAGAACAGAGCACTAGAGGAGAGGATCAGACTACAGGAGGAGAGGGAGAGGGGGATGGAGGAGAGGATCAGACTACAGGAGGAGAGGGAGAGGGGGATGGAGGAGAGGATCAGACTGCTGGAGGAGAGGTTGAGGGGGATGGCATGTGACAGAGAACAACCCACTAGGGAGGTGGCCATCCCCACAGAGACGCCAGCAGAACAGCCCACCTCAGCACCCTACAAAAGTCTTGACACCACAGCAGAACAGTCCACACCAGACCCTGACCATAGAAACGACATCACAACAGAACAGACAAAAGAAAAACCCCAAGCCCAGCAGCTCTCACCCCCTCTGAGCACCCCCCCTGTCAGCCAACCTGATAGCCCTCCTGACAACCCCCCCACACCCACTGAGGACAAACACAAGACACAGATTGTCCTTCTTATGGACTCAAATGGGAAATATATAGAAGAAAAAATACTTTTTCCCAAACAAAGTGTGTCTAAACTCTGGTGTCCAAACACCCAGCGCGCCCTAGACCTTCTGTCTGAGGACAAACTAGGCTCACCTAGCCACATAATAATACACACAGGCACAAACGACCTGAGAGCACAGCAGGAAAGGGTGGCCACAGCACTGAAGGGAGTGATTGAAAAAGCTTCTTCTACTTTCCCCAACGCACAAGTGGTTATCTCCACCCTGCTACCACGAAAAGACTTCCACCCTGCTACAATACAGCGGGTAAACGCAAGCATTTCCCGTGACTGTGCCTCAAAACCAAATGTTTTTCTGGCACACCACTCCACCCTGGACTTGAACAGCCTCTATGACCAGGTCCACCTCTACAAGGCAGCAGTGCCCACCTTTGCCCGGACTCTAAAGGACATCGCTCTCAAACGAAGCCCCAACACTTCACACAGGAGCAACAGATCAATAGACACCCCACCCAGACCAGCGAGACACCCTCCAAGACCTCCAGGACCCCCCCCTGGACCTACACACCCCCCCCACATCAACCATGCCCACACCCAATTTAGGCCCCCTCAGATCAGACCCATGCCACTCCTGCCCACCCCATGCACCCCACCCCCGCAAAGAGGGCATCAACATGGAAGTCACACATACGCCCAGGTAGTGAGCGGGCAAACAGGCCCAACCCCCACTCTTACACTCGCCCAAGCCAACGGCATGTACCAGATGCTCAGCAGGCTCTGCTCACACTTACTGGCCTGAGGCCAAACCCCGACCAACAACATTGGACACTTTATGGAACAAAAAGCCTTCACTATATCATCCTGGAATATCCAAGGTCTGAGGTCATCTGCCTTTGGCCTAAAGAGCAGGAACCCGGACTTCACCAAAGAAATCGGTAATGCAGACATTGTCATCCTGCAAGAAACCTGGTACAGAGGAGACGGACCCACTGGTTGCCCTCTAGGTTACAGAGAGCTGGTAGTCCCATCCACCAAACTACCAGGTGTGAAACAGGGAAGGGACTCTGGGGGAATGCTAATTTGGTATAGAGCAGACCTAACTCACTCCATTAAATTAATCAAAACAGGAACATTTTACATTTGGCTAGAAATTCAAAAGGAAATTATCTTAACAGAGAAAAATGTCCTCCTGTGTGCTACCTATATCCCCCCACTAGAATCCCCATACTTTAATGAAGACAGCTTCTCCATCCTGGAGGGGGAAATCAATCATTTCCAGGCCCAGGGACATGTATTAGTCTGTGGCGACCTAAATGCCAGAACTGGACAGGAACCTGACACCCTCAGCACACAGGGGGACAAACACCTACCTGGAGGTGACAGCATTCCCTCCCCCATATGCCCACCTAGGCACAACTATGACAACATAAACAACAAAAACGGGTCACAACTCCTGCAGCTCTGTCGCACGCTGGGTATGTACATAGTCAATGGTAGGCTTCGAGGGGACTCTTATGGTAGGTACACCTATAGCTCATCTCTTGGCAGTAGCACTGTAGACTACTTTATCACTGACCTCAACCCAGAGTCTCTCAGAGCGTTCACAGTCAGCCCACTGACACCCCTATCAGACCACAGCAACATCACAGTCTACTTGAACAGAGCAATACTCAATCATGAGGCATCAAAGCCAAAGGAACTGAGTAACATTAAGAAATGCTATAGATGGAAGGAATGCAGTTTGGAAACCTACCAAAAAACAACTAGGCAACAGCAAATTCAATCCCTTTTAGACAACTTCCTGGGTAAAACGTTCCACTGCAATAGTGAAGGTGTAAACTTGGCAGTAGAAAATCTTAACAGTATATTTGACCTCTCAGCTTCCCTATCAAATCTAAAAATCTCAAATAGAAAACCGAAGAAAATGAACAACAATGACAAATGGTTTGATAAAGAATGCAAAAATCTAAGAAATAAATTGAGAAACCTGTCCAACCAAAAACATAGAGACCCGGAAAACCTGAGTCTACGCCTTCACTATGGTGAATCACTAAAACAATACAGAAATACACTACGGAAAAAAAAGGAACAACACGTCAGAAATCAGCTCAATGTAATTGAAGAATCCATAGACTCTAACCAATTCTGGGAAAATTGGAAAACACTAAACAAACAACAACACGAAGAATTATCTATCCAAAATGGAGATGTATGGGTAAACCACTTCTCCAATCTTTTTGGCTCTATAACAAAGAATAAAGAGCAAAAACATATACATGATCAAATACAAATCCTAGAATCAACTATTAAAGACTACCAGAACCAACTGGATTCTCCAATTACCTTGAATGAGTTACAGGACAAAATAAAAACCCTCCAACCCAAAAAGGCCTGTGGTGTTGATGGTATCCTTAATGAAATGATCAAATATACAGACAACAAATTCCAATTGGCTATATTAAAACTCTTTAACATCGTCCTTAGCTCTGGCATCTTCCCCAATATTTGGAACCAAGGACTGATCACCCCAATCCACAAAAGTGGAGACAAATTTGACCCCAATAACTACCGTGGAATATGCGTCAACAGTAACCTTGGGAAAATACTCTGCATTATCATTAACAGCAGACTCGTACATTTCCTCAATGAAAACAATGTACTGAGCAAATGTCAAATTGGCTTTTTACCAAATTACCGTACAACAGACCATGTATTCACCCTACACACCCTAATTGACAACCAAACAAACCAAAACAAAGGCAAAGTCTTCTCATGCTTTGTTGATTTCAAAAAAGCCTTTGACTCAATTTGGCATGAGGGTCTGCTATACAAACTGATGGAAAGTGGTGTTGGGGGTAAAACATACGACATCATAAAATCCATGTACACAAACAACAAGTGTGCGGTTAAAATTGGCAAAAAACACACACATTTCTTCACACAGGGTCGTGGGGTGAGACAGGGATGCAGCTTAAGCCCCACCCTCTTCAACATATATATCAACGAATTGGCGCGGGCACTAGAACAGTCTGCAGCACCCGGTCTCACCCTACTAGAATCCGAAGTCAAATGTCTACTGTTTGCTGATGATCTGGTGCTTCTGTCACCAACCAAGGAGGGCCTACAGCAGCACCTAGATCTTCTGCACAGATTCTGTCAGACCTGGGACCTGGCAGTAAATCTCAGTAAGACCAAAATAATGGTGTTCCAAAAAAGGTCCAGTCGCCAGGACCACAAATTCCATCTAGACACCGTTGCCCTAGAGCACACAAAAAACTATACATACCTCGGCCTAAACATCAGCACCACAGGTAGCTTCCACAGAGCTGTGAACGATCTGAGAGACAAGGCAAGAAGGGCATTCTATGCCATCAAAAGGAACATAAATTTCAACATACCAATTAGGATCTGGCTAAAAATACTTGAATCAGTCATAGAGCCCATTGCCCTTTATGGTTGTGAGGTCTGGGGTCCGCTCACCAACCAAGATTTCACAAAATGGGACAAACACCAAATTGAGACTCTGCATGCAGAATTCTGCAAAAATATCCTCCGTGTACAACGTAGAACACCAAATAATGCATGCAGAGCAGAATTAGGCCGATACCCACTAATTATCAAAATCCAGAAAAGAGCCGTTAAATTCTACAACTACCTAAAAGGAAGCGATTCCCAAACCTTCCATAACAAAGCCATTAACTACAGAGAGATGACCCTGGAGAAGAGTCCCCTAAGCAAGCTGGTCCTAGGGCTCTGTTCACAAACACACACACCCCACAGAGCCCCAGGACAACAGCACAATTAGACCCAACCAAATCATGAGAAAACAAAAAGATAATTACTTGACACATTGGAAAGAATTAACAAAAAAACAGAGCAAACTAGAATGCTATTTGGCCCTAAACAGAGAGTATACAGTGGCAGAATACCTAACCACTGTGACTGACCCAAACTTAAGGAAAGCTTTGACTATGTACAGACTCAGTGAGCATAGCCTTGCTATTGAGAAAGGCCGCCGTAGGCAGACATGGCTCTCAAGAGAAGACAGGCTATGTGCTCACTGCCCACAAAATGAGGTGGAAACTGAGCTGCACTTCCTAACCTCCTGCCCAATGTATGACCATATTAGAGAGACATATTTCCCTCAGATTACACAGATCCACAAAGAATTCGAAAACAAATCCAATTTTGATAAACTCCCATATCTACTGGGTGAAATTCCACAGTGTGCCATTACAGCAGCAAGATTTGTGACCTGTTGCCACCAGAAAAGGGCAACCAGTGAAGAACAAACACCATTGTAAATACAACCCATATTTATGTTTATTTATTTTAACTTGTGTGCTTTAACCATTTGTGCATTGTTACAACACTGCATATATATAATATGACATTTGTAATGTCTTTATTGTTTTGAAACTTCTGTATGTGTAATGTTTACTGTTCATTTTTATTGTTTATTTGACTTTTGTATATTATCTACCTCACTTGCTTTGGCAATGTTAACACATGTTTCCCATGCCAATAAAGCCCCTTGAATTGAATTGAATTGAATTGAGAGAGAGAGGTTGAGAGAGAGAGAGAGAGGGAGAGAGAGGTTGAGAGAGAGAGAGAGAGAGAGAGAGAGAGAGAGAGAGAGAGAGAGAGAGAGAGAGAGAGAGACACAGAGAGACACAGAGAGACACAGAGAGACACAGGGAGACAGAGAGGGAAGAGGAGGGGAAAAATGACTTACTGGCTGCCTTGATGAAGCTCCTTTGATACTGATAAGTCATGAGAGGTGCAGGCAGCATTCTGTGAGAGGAGAGAAGACACAGAGTCAATGAGGGGCACAGTGGCAGGCAGAGAGAGAGACAAAGAGTTGTGGCCCTCCACCCATCAAGGGGCACAGTGGCAGGCAGAGAGAGAGACAAAGAGTTGTGGCCCTCCACCCATCAGGGGGCACAGTGGCAGGCAGAGAGAGAGACAAAGAGTTGTGGCCCTCCACCCATCAGGGGGCACAGTGGCAGGCAGAGAGAGAGACAAAGAGTTGTGGCCCTCCACCCATCAGGGGGCACAGTGGCAGGCAGAGAGAGAGACAAAGAGTTGTGGCCCTCCACCCATCAAGGGGCACAGTGGCAGGCAGAGAGAGAGACTAAGAGTTGTGGCCCTCCACCCATCAAGGGGCACAGTGGCAGGCAGAGAGAGAGACAAAGAGTTGTGGCCCTCCACCCATCAGAGGGCACAGTGGCAGGCAGAGAGAGAGACTAAGAGTTGTGGCCCTCCACCCATCAGGGGGCACAGTGGCAGGCAGAGAGAGAGACAAAGAGTTGTGGCCCTCCACCCATCAGGGGGCACAGTGGCAGGCAGAGAGAGAGACAAAGAGTTGTGGCCCTCCACCCATCAGGGGGCACAGTGGCAGGCAGAGAGAGAGACTAAGAGTTGTGGCCCTCCACCCATCAGGGGGCACAGTGGCAGGCAGAGAGAGAGACAAAGAGTTGTGGCCCTCCACCCATCAGGGGGCACAGTGGCAGGCAGAGAGAGAGACTAAGAGTTGTGGCCCTCCACCCATCAGGGGGCACAGTGGCAGGCAGAGAGAGAGACTAAGAGTTGTGGCCCTCCACCCATCAGGGGGCACAGTGGCAGGCAGAGAGAGAGACAAAGAGTTGTGGCCCTCCACCCATCAGGGGGCACAGTGGCAGGCAGAGAGAGAGACTAAGAGTTGTGGCCCTCCACCCATCAGGGGGCACAGTGGCAGGCAGAGAGAGAGACTAAGAGTTGTGGCCCTCCACCCATCAGGGGGCACAGTGGCAGGCAGAGAGAGAGACAAAGAGTTGTGGCCCTCCACCCATCAGGGGGCACAGTGGGAGGCAGAGAGAGAGACTAAGAGTTGTGGCCCTCCACCCATCAGGGGGCACAGTGGCAGGCAGAGAGAGAGACAAAGAGTTGTGGCCCTCCACCCATCAGGCTGATTTTACTCTTCTTCAGGGAGGCAAAAGCTTGGGCTGTTTCTATGTGGATCTCCCTGTTAATAGCCGTCTCCCCTGTCACCCTCTCTACTTCCTCTCCCCCATCACCCTCTCTACTTCCTCTCCCCTGTCACCCTCTCTACTTCCTCTCCCCTGTCACCCTCTCTACTCTCCTCTCCCCCATCACCCTCTCTACTCTCCTCTCCCCCATCACCCTCTCTACTTCCTCTCCCCGTCACCCTCTCTACTTCCTCTCCCCGTCACCCTCTCTACTTTCCTCTCCCCCATCACCCTCTCTACTTTCCTCTCCCCCGTCACCCTCTCTACTTCCTCTCCCCATCACCCTCTCTACTTTCCTCTCCCCCGCCACCCTCTCTACCTCCTCTCCCCTGTCACCCTCTCTACTTCCTCTCCCCCATCACTCTCTCTACTTTCCTCTCCCCCGTCACCCTCTCTACTTCCTCTCCCCCATCACCCTCTCTACTTTCCTCTCCCCCATCACCCTCTCTACTTCCTCTCCCCCATCACCCTCTCTACTTTCCTCTCCCCCATCACCCTCTCTACTTTCCTCTCCCCCGTCACCCTCTCTACCTCCTCTCCCCTGTCACCCTCTCTACTTCCTCTCCCCCATCACCCTCTCTACTTTCCTCTCCCCCGTCACCCTCTCTACTTTCCTCCCTCCCATCAACCTCTCTACTTTCCTCTCCCCCGTCACCCTCTCTACTTTCCTCTCCCCCGTCACCCTCTCTACTTTCCTCTCCCCCATCACCCTCTCTACTTTCCTCTCCCCCGTCACCCTCTCTACTTCCTCTCCCCTGTCACCCTCTCTACTTCCTCTCCCCCGTCACCCTCTCTACTTTCCTCTCCCCCATCACCCTCTCTACTTTCCTCTCCCCCGTCACCCTCTCTACTTCCTCTCCCCTGTCACCATCTCTACTTTCCTCTCCCCCGTCACCCTCTCTACTTTCCTCTCCCCCGTCACCCTCTCTACCTCCTCTCCCCAGTCACCCTCTCTACTTCCTCTCCCCTGTCACCCTCTCTACTTTCCTCTCCCCCGTCACCCTCTCTACTTCCTCTCCCCTGTCACCCTCTCTACTTCCTCTCCCCCGTCACCCTCTCTACTTTCCTCTCCCCTGTCACCCTCTCTACTTCCTCTCCCCCGTCACCCTCTCTACTTTCCTCTCCCCCGTCACCCTCTCTACTTCCTCTCCCCTGTCACCCTCTCTACTTCCTCTCCCCCGTCACCCTCTCTACTTTCCTCTCCCCTGTCACCCTCTCTACTTTCCTCTCCCCCGTCACCCTCTCTACTTTCCTCCCTCCCATCAACCTCTCTACTTTCCTCTCCCCCGTCACCCTCTCTACTTTCCTCTCCCCCGTCACCCTCTCTACTTTCCTCTCCCCCATCACCCTCTCTACTTTCCTCTCCCCCGTCACCCTCTCTACTTCCTCTCCCCCATCACCCTCTCTACTTCCTCTCCCCCATCACCCTCTCTACTTCCTCTCCCCTGTCACCCTCTCTACTTCCTCTCCCCCGTCACCCTCTCTACTTTCCTCTCCCCTGTCACCCTCTCTACTTTCCTCTCCCCCGTCACCCTCTCTACTTCCTCTCCCTGTCACCCTCTCTACTTCCTCTCCCCCGTCACCCTCTCTACTTTCCTCTCCCCTGTCACCCTCTCTACTTCCTCTCCCCCATCACCCTCTCTACTTTCCTCTCCCCCATCACCCTCTCTACTTCCTCTCCCCCATCACCCTCTCTACTTTCCTCTCCTCCGTCACCCTCTCTACTTTCCTCTCCCCCTCTACTTTCCTCTCCTCCGTCACCCTCTCTACTTTCCTCTCCCCTGTCACCCTCTCTACTTCCTCTCCCCCATCACCCTCTCTACTTTCCTCTCCCCCATCACCCTCTCTACTTCCTCTCCCCCATCACCCTCTACTTCCTCTCCCCCATCACCCTCTCTACTTCCTCTCCCCCATCACCCTCTCTACTTTCCTCTCCCCCATCACCCTCTCTACTTCCTCTCCCCCATCACCCTCTCTACTTCCTCTCCCCATCACCCTCTCTACTTTCCTCTCCCCCATCACCCTCTCTACTTTCCTCTCCCCCGTCACCCTCTCTACTTCCTCTCCCCTGTCACCCTCTCTACTTCCTCTCCCCCGTCACCCTCTCTACTTTCCTCTCCCCCGTCACCCTCTCTACTTTCCTCCCTCCCATCAACCTCTCTACTTTCCTCTCCCCCGTCACCCTCTCTACTTTCCTCTCCCCCGTCACCCTCTCTACTTTCCTCTCCCCCGTCACCCTCTCTACTTTCCTCTCCCCCGTCACCCTCTCTACTTTCCTCTCCCCCGTCACCCTCTCTACTTCCTCTCCCCTGTCACCCTCTCTACCTCCTCTCCCCCGTCACCCTCTCTACTTTCCTCTCCCCCGTCACCCTCTCTACTTTCCTCTCCCCCATCACCCTCTCTACTTTCCTCTCCCCCGTCACCCTCTCTACTTCCTCTCCCCATCACCCTCTCTACTTTCCTCTCCCCCATCACCCTCTCTACTTTCCTCTCCCTGTCACCCTCTCTACTTTCCTCTCCCCCATCACCCTCTCTACTTTCCTCTCCCCCGTCACCCTCTCTACTTCCTCTCCCCCATCACCCTCTCTACTTTCCTCTCCCCCATCACCCTCTCTACTTTCTTCTCCCTGTCACCCTCTCTACTTTCCTCTCCCCCATCACCCTCTCTACATTCCTCTCCCCCATCACCCTCTCTACTTCCTCTCCCCCATCACCATCTCTACTTCCTCTCCCCTATCACCCTCTCTACTCTCCTCTCCCCCATCACCCTCTCTACTTTCCTCTCCCCCGTCACCCTCTCTACTTCCTCTCCCCCATCACCCTCTCTACTTCCTCTCCCCCATCACCATCTCTACTTCCTCTCCCCCATCACCCTCTCTACTCTCCTCTCCCCCATCACCCTCTCTACTTTCCTCTCCCCCGTCACCCTCTCTACTTCCTCTCCCCCATCACCTTCTCTACTTCCTCTCCCCCATCACCCTCTCTACTTCCTCTCCCCCATCACCCTCTCTACTTCCTCTCCCCCATCACCCTCTCTACTTCCCTCTCCCCCGTCACCCTCTCTACTTCCTCTCCCCCATCACCCTCTCTACTTCCTCTCCCCCATCACCCTCTCTACTCTCCTCTCCCCCATCACCCTCTCTACTTCCTCTCCCCCGTCACCCTCTCTACTTCCTCTCCCTGTCACCCTCTCTACTTTCCTCTCCCCCGTCACCCTCTCTACTTTCCTCTCCCCCGTCACCCTCTCTACTTTCCTCTCCCTGTCACCCTCTCTACTTTCCTCTCCCCCATCACCCTCTCTACTTCCTCTCCCCCATCACCCTCTCTACTTTCCTCTCCCCCATGGCTCTTTATCCTCTCCATTTCCCCTCTCCCCTTTCCACTCGTCTCCCCTCTATCCTTTTGTTCTTGGCCGTCTCCACTGCCCTGGCTCTCTCCCCATTCCTCTCTCCTCTCCCTGGCTCTAAGACCCAGCTTGGGTGAGCCCTATGGCTCTGTAGCGAGCCCTGAGGTGTTTAGGCCGGAGGCACAGTGGGGGGCAGATGAATGACTCCCATAGATATCAATGGGCCCTGACTGGGCTGGATCTACAGGCCGCAGGTCATTCAGGTGAGTGAGCACAGCTAGTCACTGCTCTGCCTCTAGATGTGTCACTGCTCTGCCTCTAGACACGTCACTGCTCTGCCTCTAGACACGTCACTGCTCTGCCTCTAGACACGTCACTGCTCTGCCTCTAGACACGTCACTGCTCTGCCTCTAGACACGTCACTGCTCTGCCTCTAGACACGTCACTGCTCTGCCTCTAGACACGTCACTGCTCTGCCTCTAGACACGTCACTGCTCTGCCTCTAGACACGTCACTGCTCTGCCTCTAGACACATCACTGCTCTGCCTCTAGATAAGTCACTGCTCTGCCTCTAGACACGTCACTGCTCTGCCTCTAGACACGTCACTGCTCTGCCTCTAGACACGTCACTGCTCTGCCTCTAGACACGTCACTGCTCTGCCTCTAGACACGTCACTGCTCTGCCTCTAGACACGTCACTGCTCTGCCTCTAGACACGTCACTGCTCTGCCTCTAGACACGTCACTGCTCTGCCTCTAGACACGTCACTGCTCTGCCTCTAGACACGTCACTGCTCTGCCTCTAGACGTGTCACTGCTCTGCCTCTAGACACGTCACTGCTCTGCCTCTAGACACGTCACTGCTCTGCCTCTAGACACGTCACTACTCTGCCTCTAGACACGTCACTGCCTCTAGATACGTCACTGCTCTGCCTCTAGATGCGTCACTGCTCTGCCTCTAGATGCGTCACTGCTCTGCCTCTAGATGCGTCACTGCTCTGCCTCTAGACGCGTCACTGCTCTGCCTCTAGACGCGTCACTGCTCTGCCTCTAGACGCGTCACTGCTCTGACTCTAGACGCGTCACTGCTCTGCCTCTAGACGCGTCACTGCTCTGCCTCTAGAGAAGTCACTGCTCTGCCTCTAGACACGTCACTGCTCTGCCTCTAGAGAAGTCACTGCTCTGCCTCTAGAGAAGTCACTGCTCTGCCTCTAGAGAAGTCACTGCTCTGCCTCTAGAGAAGTCACTGCTCTGCCTCCAGAGAAGTCACTGCTATGCCTCTAGAGAAGTCAATGCTCTGCCTCCAGAGAAGTCACTGCTATGCCTCTAGAGAAGTCACTGCTCTGCCTCTAGAGAAGTCACTGCTCTGCCTCTAGAGAAGTCACTGCTCTGCCTCTAGAGAAGTCACTGCTCTGCCTCTAGATACGTCACAGCTCTGCCTCTAGATACGTCACAGCTCTGCCTCTAGATACGTCACAGCTCTGCCTCTAGATACGTCACAGCTCTGCCTCTAGATACGTCACAGCTCTGCCTCTAGACACGTCACTGCTCTGCCTCTAGAGAAGTCACTGCTCTGCCTCTAGAGAAGTCACCGCTCTGCCTCTAGAGAAGTCACCGCTCTGCCTCTAGAAAAATCACCGCTCTGCCTCTAGAGAAATCACCGCTCTGTCTCTAGATACATCACCGCTCTGCCTCTAGATACATCACTGCTCTGCCTCTAGAGAAGACACAGCTCTGCCTCTAGATACATCTCTGCTCTGCCTCTAGATAAGTCACTGCTCTGCCTCTAGATACAGCACTGCTCTGCCTCTAGAGAAGTCACTGCTCTGCCTCTAGATACATCACTGCTCTGCCTCTAGAGAAGTCACTGCTCTGCCTCTAGAGAAGTCACTGCTCTGCCTCTAGATACATCACAGCTCTGCCTCTAGAGAAGTCACTGCTCTGCCTCTAGAGAAGTCACTGCTCTGCCTCTAGAGAAGTCACTGCTCTGCCTCTAGAGAAGTCACTGCTCTGCCTCTAGAGAAGTCACTGCTCTGCCTCTAGAGAAGTCACAGCTCTGCCTCTAGATACATCTCTGCTCTGCCTCTAGATAAGTCACTGCTCTGCCTCTAGAGAAGTCACAGCTCTGCCTCTAGAGAGGTCACAGCTCTGCCTCTAGAGAAGTCACAGCTCTGCCTCTAGAGAAGTCACAGCTCTGCCTCTAGAGAAGTCACAGCTCTGCCTCTAGAGAAGTCACAGCTCTGCCTCTAGATACGTCACAGCTCTGCCTCTAGATACGTCACAGCTCTGCCTCTAGATACGTCATAGCTCTGCCTCTAGAGAAGTCACAGCTCTGCCTCTAGATACATGTCTGCTCTGCCTCTAGATAAGTCACTGCTCTGCCTCTAGAGAAGTCACAGCTCTGCCTCTAGAGAAGTCACAGCTCTGCCTCTAGAGAAGTCACAGCTCTGCCTCTAGAGAAGTCACAGCTCTGCCTCTAGAGAAGTCACAGCTCTGCCTCTAGAGAAGTCACAGCTCTGCCTCTAGAGAAGTCACAGCTCTGCCTCTAGAGAAGTCACAGCTCTGCCTCTAGAGAAGTCACAGCTCTGCCTCTAGAGAAGTCACAGCTCTGCCTCTAGAGAAGTCACAGCTCTGCCTCTAGAGAAGTCACAGCTCTGCCTCTAGAGAAGTCACAGCTCTGCCTCTAGAGAAGTCACAGCTCTGCCTCTAGATACATCTCTGCTCTGCCTCTAGATACGTCATTGCTCTGCCTCTAGATACGTCACAGCTCTGCCTCTAGATACGTCACAGCTCTGCCTCTAGATACGTCACAGCTCTGCCTCTAGAGAAGTCACAGCTCTGCCTCTAGAGAAGTCACAGCTCTGCCTCTAGATACATCTCTGCTCTGCCTCTAGATACGTCATTGCTCTGCCTCTAGATACGTCACAGCTCTGCCTCTAGATACGTCACAGCTCTGCCTCTAGATACGTCATAGCTCTGCCTCTAGAGAAGTCACAGCTCTGCCTCTAGATACATGTCTGCTCTGCCTCTAGATAAGTCACTGCTCTGCCTCTAGAGAAGTCACAGCTCTGCCTCTAGAGAAGTCACAGCTCTGCCTCTAGAGAAGTCACAGCTCTGCCTCTAGAGAAGTCACAGCTCTGCCTCTAGAGAAGTCACAGCTCTGCCTCTAGAGAAGTCACAGCTCTGCCTCTAGAGAAGTCACAGCTCTGCCTCTAGAGAAGTCACAGCTCTGCCTCTAGAGAAGTCACAGCTCTGCCTCTAGAGAAGTCACAGCTCTGCCTCTAGACGCGTCACTGCTCTGCCTCTAGAGAAGTCACAGCTCTGCCTCTAGAGAAGTCACAGCTCTGCCTCTAGAGAAGTCACTGCTCTGCCTCTAGAGAAGTCACAGCTCTGCCTCTAGATACGTCACAGCTCTGCCTCTAGATACGTCACAGCTCTGCCTCTAGATACGTCACAGCTCTGCCTCTAGATACGTCACAGCTCTGCCTCTAGAGAAGTCACAGCTCTGCCTCTAGAGAAGTCACTGCTCTGCCTCTAGTTGCTCCACTCAGCAGGCCGTGACCATACTGCACAACCACATGCTCTCAGCTCTCTCTCTCTGCAGCATTATTATACTGACCACACTGCAGTACCAACAGAGGGCTGTATCTTTACTATGTTCAGTCATCTCCAAGACTGGACCTGGGAATGGATTCACAGTACCATACCTGAGGTAGAACTTCACAGTACCGTACCTGAGGTAGTACTTCACAGTACCGTACCTGAGGTAGTACTTCACAGTACCGTACCTGAGGTAGAACTTCACAGTACCGTACCTGAGGTAGAACTTCACAGTACCGTACCTGAGGTAGAACTTGATTGCACTGGTGATGGTCTTGATCTCCCATTCTGTACTGTCCAGCTCCACGTCAGCACAGGTTTTAGGATCTGTCATACGGAGAGGATAGATGTCATCATTACTCAGTCTCAGAGCTACAGTGTCTCCTCCATGTCTCTGTCTGTCAGTCTCAGAGCTACAGTGTCTCCTCCATGTCTCTGTCTGTCAGTCTCAGAGCTACAGTATCTCCTCCATGTCTCTGTCTGTCAGTCTCAGAGCTACAGTATCTCCTCCATGTCTCTGTCTGTCAGTCTCAGAGCTACAGTATCTCCTCCTCCATGTCTCTGTCTGTCAGTCTCAGAGCTACAGTATCTCCTCCTCCATGTCTCTGTCTGTCAGTCTCAGAGCTACAGTATCTCCTCCATGTCTCTGTCTGTCAGTCTCAGAGCTACAGTATCTCCTCCTCCATGTCTCTGTCTGTCAGTCTCAGAGCTACAGTATCTCCTCCTCCATGTCTCTGTCTGTCAGTCTCAGAGCTACAGTATCTCCTCCATGTCTCTGTCTGTCAGTCTCAGAGCTACAGTATCTCCTCCATGTCTCTGTCTGTCAGTCTCAGAGCTACAGTATCTCCTCCATGTCTCTGTCTGTCAGTCTCAGAGCTACAGTATCTCCTCCTCCATGTCTCTGTCTGTCAGTCTCAGAGCTACAGTATCTCCTCCTCCATGTCTCTGTCTGTCAGTCTCAGAGCTACAGTATCTCCTCCATGTCTCTGTCTGTCAGTCTCAGAGCTACAGTATCTCCTCCTCCATGTCTCTGTCTGTCAGTCTCAGAGCGACAGTATCTCCTCCATGTCTCTGTCTGTCAGTCTCAGAGCTACAGTATCTCCTCCTCCATGTCTCTGTCTGTCAGTCTCAGAGCTACAGTATCTCCTCCATGTCTCTGTCTGTCAGTCTCAGAGCTACAGTATCTCCTCCATGTCTCTGTCTGTCAGTCTCAGAGCTACAGTATCTCCTCCATGTCTCTGTCTGTCAGTCTCAGAGCTACAGTGTCTCCTCCATGTCTCTGTCTGTCAGTCTCAGAGCTACAGTATCTCCTCCATGTCTCTGTCTGTCAGTCTCAGAGCTACAGTATCTCCTCCATGTCTCTGTCTGTCAGTCTCAGAGCTACAGTATCTCCTCCTCCATGTCTCTGTCTGTCAGTCTCAGAGCTACAGTATCTCCTCCTCCATGTCTCTGTCTGTCAGTCTCAGAGCTACAGTATCTCCTCCATGTCTCTGTCTGTCAGTCTCAGAGCTACAGTATCTCCTCCTCCATGTCTCTGTCTGTCAGTCTCAGAGCTACAGTATCTCCTCCTCCATGTCTCTGTCTGTCAGTCTCAGAGCTACAGTATCTCCTCCATGTCTCTGTCTGTCAGTCTCAGAGCTACAGTATCTCCTCCATGTCTCTGTCTGTCAGTCTCAGAGCTAAAGTATCTCCTCCTCCATGTCTCTGTCTGTCAGTCTCAGAGCTACAGTATCTCCTCCTCCATGTCTCTGTCTGTCAGTCTCAGAGCTACAGTATCTCCTCCATGTCTCTGTCTGTCAGTCTCAGAGCTACAGTATCTCCTCCTCCATGTCTCTGTCTGTCAGTCTCAGAGCTACAGTATCTCCTCCATGTCCCTGTCTGTCAGTCTCAGAGCTACAGTATCTCCTCCATGTCTCTGTCTGTCAGTCTCAGAGCTACAGTATCTCCTCCTCCATGTCTCTGTCTGTCAGTCTCAGAGCTACAGTATCTCCTCCTCCATGTCTCTGTCTGTCAGTCTCAGAGCTACAGTATCTCCTCCATGTCTCTGTCTGTCAGACTCAGAGCTACAGTATCTCCTCCTCCATGTCTCTGTCTGTCAGTCTCAGAGCTACAGTATCTCCTCCATGTCTCTGTCTGTCAGACTCAGAGCTACAGTATCTCCTCCTCCATGTCTCTGTCTGTCAGTCTCAGAGCTACAGTATCTCCTCCTCCATGTCTCTGTCTGTCAGTCTCAGAGCTACAGTGTCTCCTCCATGTCTCTGTCTGTCAGTCTCAGAGCTACAGTATCTCCTCCTCCATGTCTCTGTCTGTCAGTCTCAGAGCTACAGTGTCTCCTCCATGTCTCTGTCTGTCAGTCTCAGAGCTACAGTATCTCCTCCATGTCTCTGTCTGTCAGTCTCAGAGCTACAGTGTCTCCTCCATGTCTCTGTCTGTCAGTCTCAGAGCTACAGTATCTCCTCCATGTCTCTGTCTGTCAGTCTCAGAGCTACAGTATCTCCTCCTCCATGTCTCTGTCTGTCAGACTCAGAGCTACAGTGTCTCCTCCATGTCTCTGTCTGTCAGTCTCAGAGCTAGTATATCTACAGTAAATTAACTCCTTTTGCATTATTTATGTTGTTTTATAAATGATCTAGCTATTCCCCATAGCTAGTCACATAAACCCCCAGGATGGTTTCCTGCTACAGTATAGACTCCCCTTACAGGCAGAGGTTTCCAGCTATCAGAATAAGACAGGTGTGTGTGTGAGTGGAGGTTGTGTAAACAAAACTACTGCATAAATATGAAATACATTCGCTTCAATCTTTTCCCAAATATATAGCTGTTTGGATTTGTTCAATCTGGTCACTTTCTCGCTCTCTGTCTCTCTCTCTGTCTCTCTCCGTCTCTCTCTCTCTCTCTCTCGCTCTCTCTCTGTCTCTCTCTCTCTGTCTATCGCTCTCTCTCTGTCTCTTGCTCTCTCTCTGTCTCTTGCTCTCTCTCTGTCTCTCTGTCTCTCGCTCTCTCTCTGTCTCTCGCTCTCTCTGCCTCTCTCTGTCTCTCTCTGTCTATCGCTCTCTCTCTCTCTCTCTCTCTCTCCCTCCCTCTCTCTCTCTCTCTACTCCAAGATATCTCTGTCTTACCCATGGCAAGACCCAGTAGGTTCTGTACTCTGGAGTTCACCCCAACAATCCTGTACAGACCCTGCTCATCGATGCCTGTGGGAGGGAACAGAACAGAGACACAGAAATGTATTCAGACCCCTTGACTTCTTCCACATTTTGTTACGTTACAACCTTGTTCTAAAATGAATTAAATAAAACATTTTCCTCAGCAATCTACACACAATACCCCAAAAGGACAATTGTCTGTAGAGCTCAGAGACAGGATTGTGTTGAAGCATTGAAGGTCCCCAAGAACACAGTGGCCTCCTTCATTCTTAAATGGAACAAGTTTGGAACCACAAAGACTCTTCCTAGAGCTGGCCGCCCGGCCAAACTGAGTAATCGGGGGAGAAGGGCTTTGGTCAGGGAGGTGACTAAGAACCTGATGGTCACTCTAACAGAGCTCTAGAGTTTCTCTGTGGAGATGGGAGAACCTTCAAGAAGGACAACCATCTCTGCAGCACTCCACCAATCAGGCCTTTATGGTAGAGGCCAGACGGAAGCCACTCCTCAGTAAAAGGCACCTGACAGCCCACTTGGAGTTTGCCAAAAGGCACCTAAATACTCTCAGACCATGAGAAACAAGATTCTCTGGTTTGATGAAACCAAGATTGAACTCTTTGGCCTGAATGCCAAGCGTCACGTCTGGAGGAAACCTGGCACCATCCCTACGGTGAAGCATGGTGGTGGCAGCATCATGCTGTGGGGTTGTTTTCAGCAGCAGGGAATGGGAGACTAGTCAGGATCAAGGCAAAGATGAACAGAGCAAAGTACAGAGAGATCCTTGATGAAAACCTGCTCAGAGAGCTCAGGGCCGGGGTGAAGGTTCACCTTCCAAACAGGACAATGACTCTAAGCACACAGCCAAGACAACGCAGGAGTGGCTTCGGGACAAGTCTCTGAATGTCCTTGAGTGGTCAAGCCAGAGCTCGGACTTGAACCAGATCGAACATCTCTGGATGGACCTGAGAATAGCTGTGCAGCAACGCTCCCCATCCAACCTGACAGAGCTGGAGAATCCTACCCAAGAAGACTCGAGGCTGTAATCGCTGCCAAAGGTTCTTCAATAAAGTACTGAGTAAAGTGTCTGAATACTTATGTAAATGTGATATTTCATTTTTTTTATTTTGAATAGATTAGCTAACATTTAAAAAAAAAACAGTTTTATCTTTGTCATTATGGGTTATTGTGTGTAGATTGATAAGGGGAAAAATATTTTTTATCAGTTTTAGAATAAGGTTGTAACGTAACAAAATGTGGAAAAAGTCAAGGGGTCTGAATACTTTCCGAAAGCACAGTATATAAAGATCTTATAGGACCTATAAGAGACACACTGCCCGATGACACCAGATTGACAGTACAGTAGTATTAGAGCATACTACTGTGTGGGCTGTACGCAGCCAAGCCTTAGTTCAATACCTCTGGTCTCCACAGCATAGATGAACTTCTTCACAACGTTGAAGCCAACCACATCCAGCTGGACCACTGTTACGTGGAGAGAGAGGAATGGAGAGAGGGAAGAGGGAGAGAGGGAGGGAGGTATAGAGAAAAAAAGAGAGAGAGAAACAGAGGTAAAGAAGAAAATAAATCCCATCAATTATCAGTGTGCATTGATCTGGACAGATGGTAGATTAAAGCTAATGAATACCAATGAGTCACTTACTGCCTTCACTCTGGCTGTCTCTGTTTAAGTTATAGACCTGGAAGGAACAGAAACGCCCGGTTACCACGGTTACACCGCTTAGCTTCACCGCCAGCACCACCAGTCTCAAACACCTATCTGTGTACTGAACCCAGGCTGTACTTACATAAGCCCATGTACACCATGCTGAAATAAAACACTGTTGGACACAGTATGTCAGACTACCTGGCCGCTGTGTAGTAAAACAGTACATTGGCATCAATGGAGAGACCACAGCCTGCGGTCTTCCTCCGATAGAGCCTACTGATTCAAGTGGCTTCCTGAAGGAGCTGAAGGTTAGTTATTCAGCTATGCATCTACTGGAACCGGTGTTTCAGGAAGGCCTGCAGGATCATCAAGGACCCCACACACCCCAGACACCAGCTGTTCACTCCCGTACCGTCGGGCAGACGGTATCGAAGCGTGAGGTCTGATACCAACAGACTCAGAGACAGTTTCTATCTACAAGCCATCAGACTGCTGAACACTTGAACTGGACTGACTACCTGCTGTGATTCTACAAGTCTTAACACTCATGTATTCACTCACACACACACACACACATTCATGCTACACACACACCTGCTGTGATTCTACGAGCCTTAACACTCATGTATTCACTCACACACACACACACACACACATTCATGCTACACACACACCTGCTGTGATTCTACGAGTCTTAACACTCCTGTATTCACACACACACACACACACACACACACACACACACACACACACACACACACACACACACACACACACACACACACACACACACACACACACACACACACACACACACACACACACACACACTTCCATGCTACACACACATCTGCTGCTACCAGTCTCTTATTATGATTTGTAAATACTGTACAATTTAAACACTTCCCCCTTCCACAAAACAAAACAGGTGTAAATATTGGACTATAAATTGTGTCTTCCTGTATTATAATAAATGCTAACATGTTTATTCTATTCTACTGTCATTTACTTTATGCTCGTATTCTTATCTGTATTATTTCTTATTGTTGTTGCATTGCATTTCATTGGACGGTGTGTAACATGTGTATCCTGTACATGCGACTAATACAAAAAGAACATGGAGATTACGGAGTTCCTGTGATGGGCTAGACACACACATATACACATACACACGCACGCACGCGCATACACACAGGATGGGTGTGTAACCGTGGCAACATACCGGTTCTCTCCCATCCATAGCCTCCATCCACAGCCTACGGTCTTCCTCCGATAGAGCCTGCATGGTGATCACCCCCGACCTGCAACACACACACACACACACACACACTGATACAGGCTCACCTTCAGCTGTCAATACAGTCCTGCTTCAAACCACACACACACACACACACACACACACACACACACACACACACACACACACACACACACACACACACACACACACACACACACACACACACACACACACTGATACACATACACACATCCACGCCACACACACACACACATGCGTGCATATATAGACATGGACACACACCATAATGCACCATAATGAACACTCTGCCTAACACTCACAGTCAAGTTGTCCTTGTGAACTGTTAAAGCATGTTGAGTCCAGCTTTTACTGACATGCTGATAAAAAGGGTTGTGGTTACAACAACTGTACACTGCATCTAGCAAACACACACACACACACGCTGGGCAGAGGACACATACACACACACACACACACTGGGCAGAGAAGACACACACACACACACACACACACTGGGCAGAGAACACACACATACAATGGGCAGAGAACACACACTCACACACACACTGGGCAGAGGACACACACACACACACACACACACACACACACACACACACACACACACACACACACACACACACACACACACACACACTGGGCAGAGGACACACAAACACACACACTGGGCAGAGGACACACACACATACATACACACACTGGGCAGGGGACACACACACACACACACTGGGCAGAGGACACACACACTAGAGGTCGACCGATTAATCGGAAGGGCCGATTTCAAGTTTTCATAACAATCGGAAATCAGTAATTTTGGACGCCGTTTTTGCCGAGTATTTATTTATTTAATATATTTTTTTACACCTTTATTTTTTTTTTTTATTTTTTTTTTTTTTATCCCCTTTTCTCCCCAATTTTCGTGGTATCCAATCGCTAGTAATTACTATCTTGTCTCATCGCTACAACTCCCGTACGGGCTCGGGAGAGACGAAGGTCGAAAGTCATGCGTCCTCCGAAGCACAACCCAACCAAGCCGCACTGCTTCTTTAACACAGCGCGCCTCCAACCCGGAAGCCAGCCGCACCAATGTGTCGGAGGAAACACCGTGCACCTGGCCCCCTTGGTTGGCGCGCACTGCGCCCAGCCCGCCACAGGAGTCGCTGGAGCGCGATGAGACAAGGAAATCCCTACCGGCCAAACCCTCCCTTACCCGGACGACGCTAGCCCAATTGTGCGTCGCCCCACGGACCTCCCGGTCGCGGCCGGCTGCGACAGAGCCTGGGGGCGAACCCAGAGACTCTGGTGGCGCAGTTAGCACCACTGCGCCACCCGGGAGGCCCCACACCTTTATTTAACTAGGCAAGTCAGTTAAGAACACATTCTTAATTTCAATGACGGCCTAGGTTAACGGTGGGTTAACTGCCTTGTTCAGGGGCAGAACGACAGATTTTTACCTTGTCAGCTCAGGGATTCAATCTTGCAACCTTACGGTTAACTAGTCCAACGCTCTAACCACCTGCCTCACGAGGAGCCCGTCTGTTACGCAAATGCAGTAAGAAGCCAAGGTAAGTTGCTAGCTAGCATTAAACTTATCTTATAAAAAACAATCAATCAATCATAAATACTAGTTAACTACACATGGTTGATGATATTACTAGTTTATCTAGCGTGTCCTGCGTTGCATATAATCGATGCGGTGCGCATTCGCGAAAAGGACTGTCGTTGCTCAAACGTGTACCTAACCATAAACATCAATGCCTTCCTTAAAATCAATACACAGAAGTATATATTTTTAAACCTGCATTTTTTAGCTAAAAGAAATCCAGGTTAGCAGGCAATATTAACCAGGTGAAATTGTGAGTCAGAAATTCTGACGCAGAGTCAGTGTATACGCAACAGTTTGGGCCGCCTGGCTCGTTGCGAACTAATTTGCCAGAATTTTACGTAATTATGACATAACATTGAAGGTTGTGCAATGTAACAGGAATATTTAGACTTATGGATGCCACCCGTTAGATAAAATACGTAACGGTTCCGTATATCACTGAAAGAATAAACATTTTCTTTCGAGATGATAGTTTCCAGATTCGACCATATTAATGACCTAAGGCTCGTATTTCTGTGTGTTATTATGTTATAATTAAGTCTATGATTTGATAGAGCAGTCTGACTGAGCGGTGGTATGCACCAGCAGGCTCATGCGTTTTGCCAGCAGCTCTGCTGTTTATGACTTCAAGCCTATCAACTCCCGAGATTAGGCTGGTGTAACCGATGTGAAATGGCTAGCTAGTTAGCGGGGGCGCGCTAATAGCGTTTCAAACGTCACTCGCTCTGAGACTTGGAGTAGTTATTCCCCTTGCTTTGCGTGGGTAACGCTGCTTCGAGGGTGGCTGTTGTCGATGTGTTCCTGGTTCGAGCCCAGGTAGCGGCGAGGAGAGGGATGGAAGCTATACTCTTACACTGGCAATACTAAAGTGCCTATAAGAACATCCAATAGTCAAAGGTATATGAAATACAAATCGTATAGAGAGAAATGGTCCTATAATTCCTATAATAACTACAACCTAAAACTTCTTACCTGGGAATATTAAAGACTCATGTTAAAAGGAACCACCAGCTTTCATATGTTCTCATGTTCTGAGCAAGGAACTGAAACGTTAGCTTTCTTACATGGCACATATTGCACTTTTACTTTCTTCTCCAACACTTTGTTTTTGCATTATTTAAACCAAATTGAGCATGTTTCATTATTTATTTGAGGCTAAATTGATTTTATTGATGTATTATATTAAGTTAAAATAAGTGTTCATTCAGTATTGTTGTAATTGTCATTATTACAAATACATTTAAAAAATCGTCCGATTAATCGGTATCGGCTTTTTCTTTTGGTCCTCCAATAATCGGTATCGGTTTCGGCGTTGAAAAATCATAATCGGTCGACCTCTAACACACACACACACACACACACACACACACACACACACACACACACACACACACACACACACACACACACACACACACACACACACACACACACACACACACACACACTGGGCAGAGGACACATACACATACACACACTGGGCAGAGGACACATACACATACACACACTGGGCAGAGAACACACACACACTGAGCAGAGGACACATAAACACACACTGGGCAGAGGACACATACACATCATGAATAAATAAAGAGGACTGAGTGCAGGAACGGGCTGATGACGATGGAGAGAGATCTGAGGCTGTAGTGTCGGGAGGCACAGACTCTGCTGCTCTAACTGCAGTCAGACAACACTCTGCTAAGACTGGCCTGGAGAGGAGAGGAGGCAGACATCTCTCAGGATCTAACTTACACCCTCATCTTCAAAACTAGACCTTCTAGCGTCTGTCTCCAGGCAGCTTGTAGTGTTCACAGGACAGGCACGGCTTAATGCTGAACAATGCATTTCAAACTACTTCCATCTTAATGTTGAACAAAGCATTTCAAACTACTTCCATCTTAATGTTGAACAAAGCATTTCAAACTACTTCCATCTTAATGTTGAACAAAGCATTTCAAACTACTTCCATCTTAATGTTGAACAATGCATTTCAAACTACTTCCATCTTAATGTTGAACAAAGCATTTCAAACTACTTCCATCTTAATGTTGAACAAAGCATTTCAAACTACTTCCATCTTAATGTTGAACAAAGCATTTCAAACTACTTCCATCTTAATGTTGAACAAAGCATTTCAAACTACTTCCATCTTAATGTTGAACAAAGCATTTCAAACTACTTCCATCTTAATGTTGAACAAAGCATTTCAAACTACTTCCATCTTAATGTTGAACAAAGCATTTCAAACTACTTCCATCTTAATGTTGAACAAAGCATTTCAAACGACTTCCATCTTAATGTTGAACAAAGCATTTCAAACTGCTCTCATCTTAATGTTGAACAAAGCATTTCAAACCACCCCTCATCTTCATCTGCAATTAATGTAACATTAAAGAGACAAGCTGTGTACTGGGATTTTGCGATTGCCAATCCTCATTAAGATCCTCTGTGTTGAGCTCTCTCACTAGTCACTCAGCCACAGCCACAGCCTCAGCCCCAGCAAGACTTGTGAGCACCACCCTGTGGTTGGAATGGGTCACAACAAGCTATTCGACAGCAGCAATGACTCACCTGTCTACGCCCTCCACATCAAAACAGAACCTCTTCTCTATAGAGTCCGTCTTCCGCCTTGTGCAGGACTTCAGAGTGAAGCTCTCCTCCTCTCCCTGAAAGACAGGGGTGACCTTAATCAACCTTTAAGAAGAGACATTTTATGACATTCAAGTTAAATCAATGTGAAGTTCCTTTCCCAACGTGTATGGAACCATGTCATTACGGTGCATTTCTTATATTATCGAAGTGAATTGTGGACAAGGACTAGGATGGACAGACTCAAAGGACCTAGGAAAAGATGTGTAGGAAGCTTAGATGTATCATTCCAGTGCAACTATTTTACAGCCCATCTCCCTACTATCAATCCCTCCTCTCCCCTTTCCTCTCCTTTCCTTTCCTCTCTTTGTCTCCCCTTTCCTTTCCTCCCCTCTTCTCCTCTCCTCTCCTTTCCTCTCCTCGTCTCTCCTCTCCTTTCCTCTCCTCATCTACCCTTTCCTCTCCCCTTTCCTCCTCATCTACCCTTTTCTCTCCCCTTTCCTCCTCATCTACCCTTTCCTCTCCTTCTCTCCTTTCCTCCCCTTTCCTCTCCTCCCCTTTCCTCTCCTTTTCTCTAGTCTCCTCCTCTCCCCTCTCCTCCCCTTTCTTTCACCCCTCCCCTTTCCTCTCCTCTCCTTTCCTCTACTCTCCTCCCCTTCCCTCTCCTCTTCTCCCCTGTCCTCTCCTTTCCTCTCCTCTCCTCCTTCAAAGGGACTGCATTAGCACCTGAAGTGTTTACTACTCTGTTTGTACACAGGATCCCAGCAGACACAGGGCAGTAATCCTGAGAGAGGGACCATCAAGCCACAACTCTGATGTGTTCCGAATGATAGGTCCTCTCCTCTCTGATTCTTCCTCTCATGTCCTCTCCCCTCTCCTGCCCTTTCTCCTCTTCCCCCATCACTTCTCTCCCTTCATCTCCCTCTCTCTGCCATCCTTTTCTCCACAGTACACTTCAATCAGTGTGAAAGGAACTGTGAGATGAGGAGTAGAGCCCGACCGACATATCGGTTCACTGATATTATCAGCCGATATTGGCCTTTTACAGCTATCGGACGATAATTCCACCGATAAACGATATTCAATAAACAGGATGAAAAAAGGGAATCTCATGCTGATCTGAACACTTACAGACATAATGATGTCATTCATTTCACCATGTAAGAAATCAACATGTGAAGCATATTTCTTGGGCAATTTAGAAATGACTTTTTCATTTCCCCGGTGTAAAACACTATATCGACAGTTTTCCCCAAAAGAACTGCAGTCATTCAAACCTCTAGAGACAGATGTCACACATGATTTCTGCTTTAAATCGTGACTGGGAGGCCTTAAATATGAATGTGTCTAATTAATGTGTCTATGCCTCTGTTCATGAGGGTTGGAGAAGCCCCTGAGGTTTCGGGAGAGCTCTCTCTCTCTGTGTGTGTGTGTGTGTGTGTGTGTGTGTGTGTGTGTGTGTGTGTGTGTGTGTGTGTGTGTGTGTGTGTGTGTGTGTGTGTGTGTGTGTGTGTGTGTGTGTGTGTGTGTGTGTGTGTGTGTGTGTGTGTGTGTGTGTGTGTGTGTGTGTGTGTGTGTGTGTGTGTGTGTGTGTGTGTGTGGTAATTGGATGAGTTGGCCCCTGTAGGTGGGGCTCTAGTCTCCCATATACTTGGGTGTATTAGAGCAGAACTTATCCCTGTCAAGATGTTGGGCTTGGCATGGGCACTGTGTTAACTACTGTCTGAGAGTGGCACTGCAGGAGAGGCTGGCCCGCTGCCAGCTCTGTGTGTCAACCCTGCCAGCCCTGAGTCACGGTACCATGACCTGCCGCCCATGCCAAGATAAGAGCCCTGCATCATCGCCGATAGGCGAAAATAAGCGAGCGACCGATGCCAATATTTCTTTCTCTCTATTCTCGCTCTTCTCTCTCTCACTCTCTGTCTCTCTGCTCCAACAACTACATGGTCCCGCGGCATGGCAGAGTGGCATTCTGGGTAGAAACAAACAGACAACGCACCACTTTGCCTCCAGACTTCTGGTCAAACAGGACCATGGTGACTCGTTTGGGCTCTCGATGGTAGGTGCAGTAGTACTTGACCCAGGTTGACACAAAAGAACCTGAGAGAGGGAAGCAAGAGAAGCAGAGAGAAGCAGACAGAGAAGCAGAGAACAAGCAGAGAGAGAAGCAGAGAGAAGCAGACAGAGAAGCAGAGAATAAGCAGAGAGAGAAGCAGAGAACAAGCAGAGAGAGTAGCAGAGAGAAGCATAGAGAAGCAGACAGAGAAGCAGAGAGTGAAGCAGAGAGACGTACAGAGAGAAGCAGAGAGAAAAGCAGAGAGAAGCAGAGAGAAAAGCAGAGAAAAGCAGAGAGAAGCAGAGAGAGAAGCAGAGAGACGTACAGAGAGAAGCAGACAGAGAAGCAGAGAGAAAAGCAGAGAGAAAAGCAGAGAGAAGCAGAGAGAAGCAGAGAGAGAAGCAGAGAGAAAAGCAGAGAGAAGCAGAGAGAGAAGCAGAGAGAAGCAGAGAGAGAAGCAGAGAGAGAAGCAGAGAGAGAAGCAGAGAGAGAAGCAGAGAGAAGCAGAGAGAGAAGCAGAGAGAAAAGCAGAGAGAAAAGCAGAGAGAAGCAGAGAGAGAAGCAGAGAGAGAAGCAGAGAGGGAAGCAGAGAGAAAAGCAGAGAGAAAAGCAGAGAGAAAAGCAGAGAGAGAAGCAGAGAGAGAAGCAGAGAGAGAAGTAGAGAGAGAAGCAGAGAGAGAAGCAGAGAGAGAAGCAGACAGAGAAGCAGAGAGAGAAGCAGAGAGAAAAGCAGAGAGAGAAGCAGAGAGAAAAGCAGAGAGAAGCAGAGAGAGAAGCAGAGAGAGAAGCAGAGAGAGAAGCAGAGAGAGAAGCAGAGAGCGGGGAAGCAATGAAAAAATTGTTTTGGTTACCAATTTATTACTGCACATGCTCAGTGCCCTTGTCACCTCTTGGAGTCTCATCCTGAATACAATTACTCTTGTTGTTTCTATGGGGAAATGCAAATCTATTTGTACAACAACACTCGTACTACTTTTCTAAATGGTAAAAATAAATGACTAAATAGTGATGTAAAATGTGACCTTATCGCATCATGAGAGAGAGAAAGAACTGTCTGTGTGTGTGTGCTTGTGTGTGTGAGAGTGAGAGACAGTGAGATCGAGAACGAGAAAGGAGTGAGAGAGACAGAGAGCATGACGGGACACTCACGTTTCTCTTGTACAAACAGGTATCCCTCCATGGTGTCATGGCTGATGCTCTTGTGTTCATGGGGGTTCTCCTTCATCTTCCTCATCAGACACTCCACCTCAGACCGGGTGCTTTCAAAACGGTTCCGCGTCTGAACAGGGCAGGAGAAGAGACAGAATGATGGAAACATCCCACCTACCATCCTGCATTCTGAGCAATTCACCACTGTCTGTAGTTGTTGGGTTAGAGCTATTCACCACTGTCTGTAGTTGTTGGGTTAGGGCTATTCACCACTGTCTGTAGTTGTTGGGTTAGGGCTATTCACCACTGTCTGTAGTTGTTGGGTTAGGGCTATTCACCACTGTCTGTAGTTGTTGGGTTAGGGCTATTCACCACTGTCTGTAGTTGTTGGGTTAGGGCTATTGACTACTGTCTGTAGTTGTTGGGTTAGGGCTATTGACCACTGTCTGTAGTTGTTGGGTTAGGGGTATTGCCTTGAAAGGCCACTGGGTTAGGGGTATTGCCTTGAAAGGCCACTGGGTTAGGGGTATTGCCTTGAAAGGCCACTGGGTTAGGGGTATTGCCTTGAAAGGCCACTGGGTTAGGGGTATTGCCTTGAAAGGCCACTGGGTTAGGGGTATTGCCTTGAAAGGCCACTGGGTTTGGGGTATTGCCTTGAAAGGCCACTGGGTTAGGGGTATTGCCTTGAAAGGCCACTGGGTTAGGGGTATTGCCTTGAAAGGCCACTGGGTTAGGGGTATTGCCTTGAAAGGCCACTGGGTTAGGGGTATTGCCTTGAAAGGCCACTGGGTTAGGGGTATTGCCTTGAAAGGCCACTGGGTTAGCAAAAGAGGAAATCTGATCAGCACCTCATGCCTGTAATGTATGGCATTAACATGAATCTTACATTCTGAATGCTGATGGTGAGGTCTGTCTTGAAGTGGTTGAAGTCTTTGGCCAGTTCGTACCCATGATGGTAGTAAGTAAACAGCCCCTGAAGGAATGCCAGCAACTAGAATTGATGTAGAGGATGACAGGGTGAGAAACATTCCTCTCAACTCAATTCAATGAAATCAACCAAATCTACTCTCATTTGTTTTCAAATGTACTTGTTGACAGCTACATTCTAAAGCTACATATGTAGGATCCTAATTTGATGACCCTGTTGCAGGAGAACCTTCCTGAAATGCAGGAAATAGAAGTGTATTCAAGGTTAAAAAAGCTTTTTGAAGTTTGTCATTTCCACAAAATTCAGACTTGATTTTTCCTTAGGAAAAATGTATCAACCCCTACAAAAATGTCTGTTAATTATAATCCACATAGTGTAATAATTCACATTTCCTGTTGCTGCAGGATTATTTTCCTGCTGTAGCAAACTGGCTGAAATGAAGATCTTACATCTGTACATGTGTAGACAGTGTGGTTCATAGAGAGATGAGGTGATTGAGCATGAGAGTTGTATAGACTAAAGTAACTGTAGTACAGCAACAAACCACCAATAACATCTGCTGTATGTGACCAATAACACCTGTTAAACACGTGTATGTGACCAATAACATATGTTAAACACGTGTATGTGACCAATAACATATGTTAAACATGTGTATGTGACCAATAACATCTGCTAAATATGTGTAGGTGACCAATAACATCTGTTAAACACGTGTATGTGACCAATAACATCTGCTAAACACGTGTATGTGACCAATAACATCTGCTAAACACGTGTATGTGACCAATAACATATGTTAAACATGTGTATGTGACCAATAACATCTGCTAACCATGTGTATGTGACCAATAACAGTTGATTTGATTTGAGTAGTACAGTAACAGTAGTACAGTAACAGCAGTAACAGTAGTACAGTAACAGTAGTAACCGAAGTACAGTAACGATAGTACATTAACCGTGGTAACAGTTGTACAGTAACAGTAGTACAGTTACAGTAGCACAGTAACAGTAGAATAGTAACAGTAGTAACAGTAGTACAGTAACCGTAGTAACAGTAGTAACAGGGCCAGTGGTAACAGTGGTACAGTAACAGTAGTACATTAAAAGTAGAACAGCAACTATACCACAGTAACAGTAATATAGTAACTGTAGCAACAGTAGTAGAGTAACAGTAGTACAGTAACAGCAGCCCGGGAACAGTAGTAACAGTTGTGAAGTAACAATAGTACTGTAACAGTAGTACAGTAGCCATGGTATAGTAACAGTAGCACAGTCACAGTAGTAACAGTAGTATAGTAACAGTGGTACAGTAGCCGTAGTAACAGTAGTACAGTAACAGTAGTATAGTAATGGTAGTAACAGTAGTAGAGTAACAGTAGTACAGTAACAGCAGCACAGCAACAGTAGAACAGTAAACGTAGTAACAATAGTATAGTAACAGTGGCACAGTGGTACAGCAACAGTAGCACAGTAACAGTAGTGTAGTGACAGTAGTGACAGTAGCACAGTAACAGTAGTATAGTGACAGTAGTGACAGTAGCACAGTAACAGTAGTATAGTGACAGTAGTGACAGTAGCACAGTAACAGTAGTGTAGTGACAGTAGTGACAGTAGCACAGTAACAGTAGTATAGTGACAGTAGTGACAGTAGCACAGTAACAGTAGTGTAGTGACAGTAGTGACAGTAGCACAGTAACAGTAGTATAGTGACAGTAGTGACAGTAGCACAGTAACAGTAGTATAGTGACAGTAGTGACAGTAGCACAGTAACAGTAGTGTAGTGACAGTAGTGACAGTAGCACAGTAACAGTAGTATAGTGACAGTAGTGACAGTAGCACAGTAACAGTAGTATAGTGACAGTAGTGACAGTAGCACAGTAACAGTAGTATAGTGACAGTAGTGACAGTAGCACAGTAACAGTAGTATAGTGACAGTAGTGACAGTAGCACAGTAACAGTAGTGTAGTGACAGTAGTGACAGTAGCACAGTAACAGTAGTATAGTGACAGTAGTGACAGTAGCACAGTAACAGTAGTATAGTGACAGTAGTGACAGTAGCACAGTAACAGTAGTGTAGTGACAGTAGTGACAGTAGCACAGTAACAGTAGCACAGTAACAGTCGTATAGTAACAGTAGTAACAGTAGCACAGTAACAGTAGCATAGTAACTGTAGCACAGTAACAGTAGCATAGTAACAGTAGCACATTAACAGTAGTATAGTAACAGTAGTACGGTAACAGTAGTACCAGTAATACAGCAACTATACTACAGTAACAGTAGAACAGCAACTGTAGTACAGTCACAGTAGTACAGTAACAGTAGTATAGTAACAGTAGAACAGGAAATGTAGTACAGTCACAGTAGTAACAGTAGTACAGCAACTGTAGTACAGTAACAGTAGTAACAGTGGTAGAGCAACAGTAGCAGAGTAACAGTAGTATAGTAACCATAGTACAGTAACAGTAGCACAGTAGCAGTAGTATAGTGACAGTAGTAACAGTAGTACAGCAACTATACTACAGTGGCAGTAGAACAGTAACAGCAGTAACAGTAGTACAGTAACCGTAGTAACCGTAGTACAGCAACTGTAGTACAGTAACTGTAGTAACAGTAGTACAGTAACAGTAGAACAGTAACAGTAGTGCAGTAACAGCAGTAACAGTGGTAGAGTAACAGTAGCATAGTAACAGCACCACAGTAACAGTCGTATAGTAACAGTAGTAACAGTAGCACAGCAACAGAAGCATAGTAACAGTAGTACCTGTAGTACAGTAACTGTAGTACGGTAACAGTAGTACCAGTAGAACAGCAACTGTAGTTCAGTAACAGTAGTACAGTAACAGTAGTAACTGTAGTATATCAACTGTAGTACAGTAACAGTAGTAACATCAGTATAGTAACAGTAGTAACAGTAACAGTAGTACAGTAACAGTAGTAACAGTAACAGTAGTACAGTAACAGTAGTAACAGTAACAGTAGTACAGTAACAGTAGTACAGTAACAGTAGTAACAGTAACAGTAGTACAGTAACAGTAGTAACAGTAACAGTAGTACAGTAACAGTAGTAACAGTAACAGTAGTAACATCAGTATAGTAACAGTAGTAACAGTAACAGTAGTACAGTAACAGTAGTAACAGTAACAGTAGTACAGTAACAGTAGTAACAGTAACAGTAGTAACAGTAACAGTAACAGTAGTAACATCAGTATAGTAACAGTAGTAACAGTAACATTAGTACAGTAACAGTAGTACAGTAACAGTAGTAACATCAGTATAGTAACAGTAGTAACAGTAACAGTAGTAACAGTAACAGTAGTACAGTAACAGTAGCAACAGTAGTATAGTAACAGTAGAACAGTAACAGTAGTACAGTAACAGTAGCAACAGTAGCAGTAGTAACATCAGTATAGTAACAGTAGTATAGTAACAGCAGAACAGTAACAGTAGTATAGTACCAGTAGAACAGTAACAGTAGTACAGTACCAGTAGAACAGTAACAGTAGTACAGTAACAGTAGTAACAGTAACAGTAGTAACATCAGTATAGTAACAGTAGTAACAGTAACAGTAGTACAGTAACAGTAGTAACAGTAACAGTAGTAACATCAGTATAGTAACAGTAGTAACAGTAACATCAGTACAGTAACAGTAGTACAGTAACAGCAGTACAGTAACAGTAGTATAGTACCAGTAGTACAGTAACAGTAGTAACAGTAGTAACAGTAGTACAGTAACAGTAGTAACAGTAACAGTAGTACAGTAACAGTAACAACAGTAGTATAGTAACAGTAGAACAGTAACAGTAGTACAGTAACAGTAGCAACAGTAGCAGTAGTAACATCAGTATAGTAACAGTAGTATAGTAACAGCAGAACAGTAACAGTAGTATAGTAACAGCAGAACAGTAACAGTAGTATAGTACCAGTAGAACAGTAACAGTAGTACAGTACCAGTAGAACAGTAACAGTAGTACAGTAACAGTAGTAACAGTAACAGTAGTAACATCAGTATAGTAACAGTAGTAACAGTAACAGTAGTACAGTAGCAGTAGCAACAGTAACAGTAGTATAGTAACAGTAGCACAGTAACAGTAGCAACAGTAGTATAGTAACAGTAGTACAGTAACAGTACAACAGTAATAGTAGTACAGTAACAGTAGTAACAGTAACAGTAGTACAGTAACAGTAGCAACAGTAGTATAGTAACAGTAGAACAGTAACAGTAGTACAGTAACAGTAGCAACAGTAGCAGTAGTAACATCAGTATAGTAACAGTAGTATAGTAACAGCAGAACAGTAACAGTAGTATAGTACCAGTAGAACAGTAACAGTAGTACAGTACCAGTAGAACAGTAACAGTAGTACAGTAACAGTAGTAACAGTAACAGTAGTAACATCAGTATAGTAACAGTAGTAACAGTAACAGTAGTAACAGCAGTACAGTAACAGTAGTACAGTAACAGTAGTACAGTAACAGTAGTAACATCAGTATAGTAACAGTAGTAACAGTAACAGTAGTAACAGCAGTACAGTAACAGTAGTACAGTAACAGTAGTACAGTAACAGTAGTAACATCAGTATAGTAACAGTAGTAACAGTAACAGTAGTACAGTAACAGTACAACAGTAACAGTAGTAACAGTAACAGCAGTACAGTAACAGTAGCAACAGTAGTATAGTAACAGTAGTATTGTGACATTAGTATAGTAACAGTACAACAGTAATAGTAGTACAGTAACAGTAGTAACATCAGTACAGTAACAGTAGTAACAGTAACAGTAGTAACAGCAGTACAGTAACAGTAGTAACAGTAACAGCAGTACAGTAACAGTAGTACAGTAACAGTAGTACAGTAACAGTAGTAACAGCAGTACAGTAACAGTAGTAACAGTAACAGCAGTACAGTAACAGTAGTACAGTAACAGTAGTACAGTAACAGTAGTAACAGTAACAGTAGTAACATCAGTATAGTAACAGTAGTAACAGTAACAGTAATACAGTAACAGTACAACAGTAACAGTAGTAACAGTAACAGCAGTACAGTAACAGTAGCAACAGTAGTATAGTAACAGTAGTATTGTGACATTAGTATAGTAACAGTACAACAGTAATAGTAGTACAGTAACAGTAGTAACATCAGTACAGTAACAGTAGTAACAGTAACAGTAGTACAGTAACAGTAGTACAGTAACAGTAGCAACAGTAGTATAGTAACAGTAGTATTGTGACATTAGTATAGTAACAGTACAACAGTAATAGTAGTACAGTAACAGCAGTACAGTAACAATAGTAGGGTTGCAAAACTCCAGTACCTTTCCCCAAATTCCCTGGTTTTCCCAAAATCCTGGTTGGAAGGTTCAGGAGGGAATAAGCAGAACATACGTCTTCTAACCAAGATTTCTGGAAAACCTGGACGTTTTAGGAAAGTTTTGCAACCCTAAGCAGTATACAGTAAAAGACAGCAGATGCTGAGGGCGGTTGGCATTCTCACTCACCGGCTCTACAAAGTCAAACATCTTCCTCTCCTGGACTTCCTGCACCTTGAACACGTACTCCAGAGACACCTCATAGAAATGCTGCCGTACGTGGTCCACCTGACTGTCTGCCTGCACAACACACACGTGACTCTGTTGGAACTGATGTTCAGGACACACACATCACCTCAGGATTGAAGTGAGACAACTCACAAACACATGAACACTTAAAGGTAAACATGGACCGACTGCAGCAAGGGAAAGGTATGTGTTACTTCATGGAAACATGGATCTACTGCAACAAGGGAAAGGTGTGTGCTTACTTCATGGAAACATGGACCTACTGCAACAAGGGAAAGGTGTGTGCTTACTTCATGGAAACATGGATCTACTGCAACAAGGGAAAGGTGTGTGCTTACTTCATGGAAACATGGACCTACTGCAGCAAGGGAAAGGTATGTGATACTTCATGGAAACATGGACCTACTGCAACAAGGGAAAGGTGTGTGCTTACTTCATGGAAACATGGACCTACTGCAACAAGGGAAAGGTATGTGTTACTCCATGGAAACCTGGACCTACTGCAACAAGGGAAAGGTATGTGTTACGTCATGGAAACATGGATCTACTGCAACAAGGGAAAGGTGTGTGCTTACTTCATGGAAACATGGACCTACTGCAACAAGGGAAAGGTATGTGTTACTTAAAAGTAAACATGGACCTACTGCAGCAAGGGAAAGGTATGTGTTACTTCATGGAAACATGGATCTACTGCAACAAGGGAAAGGTATGTGTTACTTCATGGAAACATGGACCTACTGCAGCAAGGGAAAGGTATGTGTTACTCCATGGAAACATGGACCTACTGCAGCAAGGGAAAGGTATGTGTTACTTCATGGAAACCTGGACCTACTGCAACAAGGGAAAGGTGTGTTACTTCATGGAAACATGGATCTACTGCAACAAGGGAAAGGTGTGTGTTACTTCATGGAAACATGGATCTACTGCAGCAATGGAAAGGTATGTGTTACTTCATGGAAACCTGGACCTACTGCAACAAGGGAAAGGTGTGTTACTTCATGGAAACATGGATCTACTGCAACAAGGGAAAGGTGTGTGTTACTTCATGGAAACATGGATCTACTGCAGCAATGGAAAGGTATGTGTTACTTCATGGAAACCTGGACCTACTGCAGCAAGGGAAAGGTATGTGCTTACTTCATGGAAACATGGATCTACTGCAGCAATGGAAAGGTATGTGTTACTTCATGGAAACCTGGACCTACTGCAGCAAGGGAAAGGTATGTGCTTACTTCATGGAAACATGGATCTACTGCAGCAATGGAAAGGTATGTGTTACTTCATGGAAACATGGACCTACTGCAGCAAGGGAAAGGTATGTGTTACTTCATGGAAACATGGACCTACTGCAGCAAGGGAAAGGTATGTGTTACTTCATGGAAACATGGACCTACTGCAGAAAGGGAAAGGTGTGTGCTTACTTCATGGAGATGTGCTTCTTTCTTCTTTGCTGATAGACTCAGGTGCTTCTCGAGTACAGCACAGTACTTCTCTGTCTCTTTGTCGTATTTCTTCTTGGCTTCCTGTGAGATGTCAGTAAAAAGGTCACCAACAGTCACTTTGTTTCCTCTAAAGTCCTGGACACCACACACAGCAATGTGTATTTTTAATTAACCAGGAAGCCCAATTGATGTCAGAAGACATCTTTCTTAAGGGAGACCTCTATATCAGACATATGGCCCATTTCCAACAAGGATTTAACCCGGTGTTATACCCAAAAGACTTTCTGTTTCAATCTACGGGCTACTGGCCCATGGCTCCGGTGAACCTGTTTCACTTGGGGCCAAAGCCAAGCCACTGAAACTGCAGCTTTAATTTACATAATGGCTAACTGTGAACTTTAACACCTTCTAACAAAGAAACTGTTTTGATTATGCAGGGTTGTTGATTCTGCTATGGAAACACAATGCCCCTAGTATATCATAGGGTGTATACACTGGTGTAACACTGGTGTTACAGTTGAAAAGCAGCAATAGATCTCTGTTTTGACATCATCACTGCTACACTCTTAGAAAAAACGGTGCCATCTAGAACCTGAAAGGATTCTTCAGCTGTCCCCATAGGAGAAACCTTTGAAGAACCATGTTTTGTTCCAGGTAGAACCCTTTCGGGTTCCATGTAGAATCCTTTCCACAGAGGGTTCTACATGGAACCCAAACAGGTTCTACCTGGAACCAAAATGGTTCTCCTATGGGGACAGCCGAAGAACCCTTTTGGAACCCTTTTTTCTGAGAGTGTACCTTCCAACAGAACATAATTTCTCAAGAGTCGTGGGTATTATTGGTATGTCCAGAGCTCAGCTTCACTGACAAACCTGGCGGCACATGATGTGAGACACAATTTGAAATCACAAGTCCTCTAGGGCTGCAGAAACCAACAGAGACAGCTCACAGCTGGTGGGAAAACAATAGACCACTTTATACCGAACCTCTGGTACTGAGATCATCCACAGACAGACATACAGACATAACAGGGTGTGTCAATACTAACATACAGTACAGTACTCATCACCCTGGGGCACATTGACTGTGTCCACACCTGCTACTGAGTGATGTCATCATCCCTGTCCACCCAGTCACATGACCCAGCCTTTCAAAACCAGCCAGTTTCCACAGGAAGTGGAAGCAATCAACCCTCCTCAGAACAGAATGACCACAGCAGCTGCTCAACACATCACTTCGAAGCATCATAATATAGCAAACCAAAGTCATTCTATTAGCTCTAACCCTTCATAATAAATTCACCTGCATCATGGCTGTTATACACTTTTGACATGTTTCAAGGCCGTGCTATCCGGGATCCCTGGGACGTCCCTACCCCCCATTGAAGTTACATTTTTTACATTTAGTCATTTAGCAGACGCTCTTATCCAGAGCGACTTACAGTAGAGTGCATACATTTTATTACATTTTTTTTTTTTTTTTTTTTTTTTTTTGACGTTGACATTTTGAAAGGTTAAGGTTGGGTACGGGTTAAAGTTAGGTAAGGGTTATGGTTAAGATTAGGGTTAGGGTAGGGTTAGGGTTTAGGGTAGGGACGTCCCAAGGATCCCGGATAGAACTCATCTACCTTTCAATGTAGGCTTTTTGAGTTCAAGTATCCTTCAAACACTCAATTATTCTTCAAACATTCAATTAACATACACATCCTTCTAACTTAGACTTCATAATGATATGGTGTGAAGTACATTCATAAAGTTATATCAATTTAATATTACTCTCAATATGATGTCCGTTACCTTTCTTCATTAATTAACAATACACCAGCTAAATCCTGATAAAGCCCTTCATGTATTACCATTATTGGCCATGTGGTGGCAGTGTCTTATCACATACGACCTGTCAGCTCTGGCAGGCAGAGCTGAGAGCAATTTAGACACACCGAGGTAGTGTAGGGAGATCTCTGAATGTGGTCATCAATGGTGATTTAATAGAGGGATGCTACTCCCCGCAGTGCATACATTACATAGTCTAGCCTACAAACATATAACTTCTACAGTTGAAGTCGGAAGTTTACATACATCTTAGCCAAACATATTTATACTCAGTTTTTCACAAATCCTGACATTTAATCAGTGGTGGGCCGTCAGGGCCAGCAAGGCCTTCTCTGCTGGCCTAAACATCATCAGAATATAATTTTTTTTTAAATATATTTTCCCACAAATATGTATTAAATTATTCCCCAGAGTAAGAGTTATACTCTTCATTTCATAGCTTTCCTCTTGGTTGCACTGCTTCCAGCCCCAGGTTGAGATTTGGAGGGCTGGTCTTTATGTTAGATCTTTTATCCAATCATATTCAGCCATCATGTGTTGCCAGGGGTCTAAAATCTAAATGTATAGTGTATAGTGTCTAGAGTGTCTAGAGCCATGGCATCATAATGATGGTAATAAGAGGTGGATTAATTTGGGTGGGACTGTGTAGTACCTCACTGAAGGCCCAGGCCCCAGGCCCACGGCACGGCACTGCATTTAATCTTAGTAAAAATTCTGTCTTAGGTCAGTTAGGATCACCACTTTATTTTGAGAATGTGAAATGTCAGAATAATAGTAGACAGAATGATTTATCTCAGCTTTCACATTCCCAGTGGGTCAGAAGTTTACATACACTCAATTAGTATTTGGTAGCATTGCCTTTAAATGAATTATCTTGGCTCAAACGTTTCAGGTAGCCTTCCACAAGCTTCCCACAATAAGTTGGGTGAATTCTGACCCATTCCTCCTGACAGAGCTGAGTCAGGTTTGTAGGCCTCCTTGCTTGCACACGCTTTTTCAGTTATGCCCACAGATTTTCTACAGGATTGAGGTCAGGGCTTTGTGATGGCCACTCCAGTACCTTGACTTTGTTGTCCTTAAGCCATTTTGCCACAACTTTGGAAGTATGCTTGGGGTCATTGTCCAGTTGGAAGACCCATTTGCGACCAAGCTTTAACTTCCTGATTGATGTCTTGAGATGTTGCTTTAATATATCCACATAATTTTCCATCCTCATGATGCCATCTATTTTGTGAAGTGCACCAGTCCCTCCTGCAGCAAAGCACCCCCACAACATGATGCTGCCAGCCCCGTGAAGCGGGGTTGGGATGGAGTTCTTCAGCTTGCAAGCCTCCCTCTTTATCCTCCAAACATAACGATGGTCATTATGGCCAAACAATTATATTTTTGTTTCATCAGACCAGAGGACATTTCTCCAAAAAGCACAATCATTGTCCTCATGTGCAGTTGCAAACCTTAGTCTGGCTTTTATGGCGGTTTTGGAGCAGTGGCTTCTTCCTTGCTGAGTGGCCTTTCAGGTTATGTCAATATAGGACTCGTTTTACTGTGGATATCGATACTTTTGTACCTGTTTCCTCCAGCATCTTCAGGTGTTCCTTTGCTGTTGTTCGGGGATTGATTTGCACTTTTCGCTTCAAAGTACGTTCATCTCTAGGAGACAGAACGCGTCTCCTTCCTGAGCGTTATGACGGCTGCGTAGTCCCATGTTGTTAAAACTTGCGTACTATTGTTTGTACAGATGAACGTGGTACCTTCAGGCGTTTGGAAATTGCTCCCAAGGATGAACCAGACTTGTGGAGGTCTAGAATTTTTTTTCTGAGGTCTTGGCTGATTTCTTTTGATTTGCCCATGATGTCAAGCAGAGGCACTGAGTCTGAAGGTGGGCCTTGAAATACATCCACAGGTACACGTCCAATTGACTCAAATGATGCCAATTAGCCTATCAGAAGCTTCTAAAGCCATTACATAATTTTCTGGAATTTTCCAAGCTGTTAAAAGGCAGTCAGCTTAGTGTATGTAAACTTCTGACCCACTGGAATTGTGATGCAGTGAATTATAAGTAAAATAATCTGTCTGTAAACAATTGTTAGAAAAATTACTTGTGTCATGCACAAAGTACATGTCCTAACCGACTTGCCAAAACTATAGTTTGTTAACAAGAAATTTGTGGAGTGGTTGATAAACTACTTTTCATGACTCCAGCCTAAGTGTATGTAAACTTACAACTTCAACTGTATGCAGTGGCTGTGGAATCAGCACAACCTGGACAAAGTCAGTTACCTGCCAAACTGAATGGAAAACTGATCATATTTGAGTCATCAGTGCATTTCCTAACAATCAGTGGATACGTTAAAATGTAACCGACAAATATGTTGTTTTTTGTCTTTCAAGGCTAAACAGGGATTATAAAATGGTTCATGACCCAATAAGGATTATAATTCCCCTCATAATCACACAATGACCCCATAGTAAGGATTAACAGGACATTTAGAGGGGGGGATCCCCCCAATAGTGTGCAACTGCAGCCAGCAATTCGGGGCGTTTCTGCATCCGCAGGAACGCCATCCCTCGAGCATCCCATTGGTTCCTTCATGAACACCCCCCCTCTCTTTGCATCCTATTGGTTCATGCATTGCTATTTAGCTAGATAGCACATGGGGTCGCCTCTGCCTCCCGCCTGCTGTGTACAAGAGAAAACCTTACCCGACAGGCAGGGCCAAAGGACACTGTCTACCAGTTGTTCCTGCCTCCCGCTAGCACAGCAGGTGGGAGGCTGGGGCAATACCATGTACTAGCTAGCTTGATGGTTACTGACACAGAGTGCTTGCTAGTTAGCAAGCCAGCACACAGTGTCGCTCATGCCTGCTATGTACCAGAGTACTCCTTAGGACATAGTTAGACGGTGTTGTCTGTAAATGGCGTAAAAATGCTCTCGCAGTCGTTATCAGAACTGCGGGAAAACAGTACCCAAGTTCTGTGGGGTTTATAGGCTGCTGGCATTCAACGATATTGTGCATTAACGCCACCTACTGTACCGGAGTGCCCCCACCTCCCGCCTGTCCTAACTAAAAAAACTATTGCAAAAGAAATAGGAAAGAATGCAGGAAATCCCCGAATTGGGGGCCTCAATTGCACCTTTCTCGGGGGTCCAGTCATAATATATCCTTACCTTGGCAGCACTGATCTGCTCCTTCCTGAAGCGCTCCAGCGGCATGATCAGCACATCATTGGCATTTTCAATCTGAACAGAGATGCAGCAATCAGTCACGACACAGCTGATCACACAGGACCTCACTCCCCTGGACTTTTTCCACATTTTGTTACATTACAGCTTTATTCTAAAATTGAATAAATAGTTTTTTTCCCTCATTAATTTACACATAATAGCCCATAATGACAAAGCAAAAACAGTTTTTTAGTAGTTTTCGCAAATTTATTAACAACAAAAAATGGAAATCACATTTATAAGTATTCAGACCCTTTACTCAGTACTTTGTTGAAGCAGTGACTACAGCCTCAGGTCTTCTTGGATATGATGCTACAAGATAGGCACACCTGTATTTGGGGAGTTTCTCACATTCTCCTCTGCAGATATTTTCAAGCTCTGTCAGGTTGGATGGGGAGAGTTGCTGCACAGCTATTTTCAGATCTCTCCAGAGATATTCAATCGGGTTCAAGTCCGGGCTCTGGTTGGGCCACTCAAGGACATTCAGAGACTTGTCCCGAAGCCACTCCTGCATTGTCTTTCTTAGCTGTGTGTCTTTCTTAGCTTAGTGTCATTGTCCTGTTGGAAGGTGAACCTTCGCCCTAGTCTGAGGTCCTGAGCACTCTTGAGCAGGTTTTCATCAAGGATCTCTCTGTACTTTGCTCCGCTCATCTTTCCATCAATCCTGACTAGTCTCCCAGTCCTTGCCACTGAAAAACATCCCCACAACATGAATCTGCCACCACCATGCTTCACCGTAGGGATGGTGCCAGGTTTCCTCCAGATGTGACGTTTGGCATTCAGGCCAAATAATTTAATCTTGGTTTCATCAGACCAGAGCATCTTGTTTCTCATGGTCTTTAGAGTCTTTAGGTGCCTTTTGGAAAGCTCCAAGTGAGCTGTCATGTGCCTTTTACTGAGGAGTGACTTCCGCCTGGCCACTCTACCATAAAGCCCTGATTGGTGGAGTGCTGCAGAGATGGTTGTCTTTCTGGAAGGTTCTCCCATTTCCACAGAGGAACTCTAGAACTCTGTCAGAGAGACCATCATGTTCTTGGTCACCTCCCTGACCAAGGCCCTTCTACCTAATTTGCTCAGTTTGGCTGGGCGACCAGCTCAAGGATGAGTCTTTGTGGTTCCAAACTTCTTCAATTTAAGAATGATGGAGGCCACTGTGTTCTTGGGGACCTTCAATGCTGCAGACATTTGTTGGTACCCTTCCCCAGATCTGTGCCTCGACACAATCCTGTCTCGGAGCTCTACGGACAATTTCTTCGACCTCATGGCTTGGTTTTTGCTCTGACATGCACTGTCAACTGTGGGACCGTATATAGACAGGTGTATGCCTTTTCAAATCATGTCCAATCAATTGAATTTACCACAGGTGGACTCCAATCAAGTTGTAGAAACATCTCAAGGATGCTTAATGGATGCACCTGAGCTCAATTTAGAGTCTCATAGCAAAGGGTCTGAATACTTATGTAAATAATTTTTTTTTTTTTTTTTTATACATTTGCAAAAATGTTTTAGCTTTGTCATTATGGGGTATTGTGTGTAGATTGCTGAGGGAAAAAATGTTTTAATCAATTTTAGAATAAGGCTGTAACGTAACAAAATTCAAGGGGTCTGAAAACTTTCAGAAGGCACTGAATATCTGACACTCACCATCCGTGTTCTCTCATCCTCCAGGTTCTGCAACACTCCAGCAAACTCCTGTAGAGACTTTGCTGTAGATGGTTAGAGACAGACAGACAGACACAGACAGACAGACAGACAGACAGACAGACAGACAGACAGACAGACAGACAGACAGACACAGACAGACAGACAGACAGACAGACAGACAGACAGACAGACACAGACAGACAGACAGACAGACAGACAGACAGACAGACAGAGGTTAACAATAAATAATGAGCCAGTGATCATACTGTACACAATCTAACATTCAACACATGTGACTTTGCTTGCATAACAAGGTTATTCATTTGAAGTCCTAGTTGACATGCTTGCTTTAGACCAGGATGTGTTTTCAACTAGCAAGCTACTGATTGTTCCATCCCTGCTCTAGACCAGGGTTTCTCAAACTCAGTCGTCGTCGTCGTCGTCCCCCCCCCCCCCCCCCCCCCTGGGTGCACATTTAGTTTTCTGCCCTAGCACATAATATCTGATTCAAATAACCAAGACAGCATTAAACTTTGACTATCTGAATTTTCTGTGTAGTACTAGGGCTAAAACCACAACGTGCACTCAGGGGGGGGGGGGGGGGGGGG